>NC_092814.1:307633990-307933990 GCF_023375885.2 Dermacentor andersoni
AACCTGCCCGCACGGCGCCTTTGCCACGGTACGAAACCTACGGAGCAACACGTGTGAGCGCACAGAACAATAACAAAGCCGCCATTGTGGCCCGAAAGGCGGGGCCACTACAGCAAAGAATTAAAAAAGGAGCAAAACAAAGGAGAACCTACTACGTCATTTCCTCCACTCTTTTCTCCTAGCGCGCGGAGGGGGTAGGGCCTCTCCTCAGTTTCCTTCCTCCATGAGAAAGGCGATAGTGCAGCGTGATATCGCGGTACGTGAGGAGCACGTCGCGCGTATCCATTCCCGGCGGGGGCGGGCTTGCTAGGTCAGCCGAATCTCGAGCGATGGGATTGGCCGCCTCGTTACCAGGATGGGCCGCGTGAGCGGGCACCCAGATGATTTGGATGTGGCGAGAGGGAACGGTATCGGAACGCAAGATTCCTATTGCCGGGTGTGCCACTCGTCCAACCGCGTAGTTGTAGACCGCAGGTTTCAAGTCGCTGAAGATGTACTTCGCGGAGGTTTGCGTGATGGCAAGGGCAATAGCTGCCTCCTCGGCCTCGACAGAGGTAGAAGTGTAGACTGAGGCAGTAAGAGTGGGTCGGAGGGAATCCGCCTCTTTCATGTTCCTGTGCTGCCCTCTGACGCCCGCCGCTGGAAACGTTTTGGATGGGTGTCGGGGATTTCGCCGGTTGATTTGTGTACCTGCGCCCATGTTGAGTGTGCGGCGGTTGTGCGTTTCGTGAATCGCGATTAATTATTAATGGTTTCTCCGGGCAGCATGTCGACTATAGTTGGTGAACAGGCCCGAGTGCGCTGTTGTGGTAACAGCTCGGCCGATAAAGACACGCCGAGTTCCGTCTGCCGATGCGGCTGCCTTGGAGTTCGTTGTCGCTGATGTCTGTGCTCGCACATCGCTTTTTGTAATCCTTTTAGACATTCACTAAACGTTTTGCATCTTCAAGAAGCCTTCGAGTGCAGCCTCCCACGTCGGATTTGCCAAAGCGATGCCAAAGCGATGCCAAAGCGATGCGGAGGTTTGCGTGATGGCAAGGGCAATAGCTGCCTCCTCGGCCTCGACAGAGGTAGAAGTGTAGACTGAGGCAGTAAGAGTGGGTCGGAGAGAATTGTCAGTGACGGCAAGGGTATGTGCTGGGTAGCGGCGGTACGGGGCAGCATCTACATAAGCCACGGCGGCCTGCCATTCGTACTGACGCCAGAGCGCGGAGGCTCGCGATGCTCTACGGGAGGGGTGGTGGCCTGGATGCATATCTTTAGGGAGGGGATTAACGGTTAGGAGAGGGGCGACATGGGAAGGGATGGGCAGTGATGTGGGAAGAGGAATAAGAGGGGAGGGGTTAAAAGTGGAGAGAAGTGCACGACCCGGGCGGGTGCGGGAGAGACGGAGGAGCTAGGCCGTGCGATGAGCCTCCGTCAGCTCCGTAAGGGAGTTGTGGACGCCCATCGACAGTAACCGAGCCGTCGACGTAGATGTGGGAACGGACAGGGCTGACTTATACATCTGGCGAATTAGGCTGTTGACTTTGTCTTCCTCGGTACGAGAAAGGTAGAGATACGGAAGAGAATAAATGAAGCGGCTGAGAACAATGGCCTGGACCAGGCGGCGGAGGTCGTGTTCGGGCATGCCGTGGTGGCGGTTTGCAATGCCGCGCATGAGGCGGACAGTGTGGTGTACGGTGTTTGTGAGTCGAGTGATGAGAGAGAGAGATTCTTGATTTGGGAAGGAAAAACATGGGGTAAAGTGCAGCGCAGTAACTGTCTCTCAGATGAGGACACCTCAACTGCGCTGCACAAGAGGGAGAGGGAATTGAAAGAAGGGTGAAAGAGACGCGGCGGCGTCGGCCAAAACGGCGTGCGCGGGCAAGTTCGTGACCTTCGCTTATGTGGCACGGTGATGCGCCTATTCATGATGAAGCAGTGCTTCCTGCGCGGCGAGAGCCGCGTCACACATGTGACGTACGTTGCCGTCGATCGCTGGGCACTGGACAAGGAGGGCACGGAGTGCAGCCGCGAGAGCGGCTATCAAAGCGTCCATGGGGTCGCTGCTCGGCGTGGTTGAAGGACCGAGTGATGGCTGAGCCGCAGCTGTCTGGATGTTGCGGCCGCGCAGGGCGTCATATAAGATCGACCCTGCGGGTTGCGAGATGTGGACGGAGTGGCCGTATGCGGCTCGGCCGATGCGGCGCCGGCCAGCTCTAACGCTTTCTTGCGCGAAAGGGGCCGCTCGGACGATGACAGCAACACGGCCGCCTTTCTCTTGCACTGCCACTCAAGGCAGCTCGGCTCAGTCGTCGAGTGACGGCCGCCGCAATTAATGCACCGTGGCTTCTCTGCGGGGCAGTCTCTAGTGGCATGCGACTCACCGCAGCGGAGGCAGCGGGCGTCGCGGAAACAGGTGGCGCCGACATGGCCGAAAACGCCGCAGCGGTCGCATTGGAGCGGTCGGGGCAGACGAGCACGAACGGCGCGCAGCTGTTTGAACAGCCGCACGTTAGTCGGCACGACGCTCCCGACGAAGGTTACGATGACGCTTGTGCCACTCCGTGAGCAAGAAAGCACCGCGACGGGGGCTTCAGGGTTGTCTCGGACTGTGCGGGCGTCGAAAGAAGGGTCGACCGCATGAATGATGCCCACACAGGAGTTGTGTAGCGCCTTGGGGCGCACCGCAACGTCACCGATGTCGCGCACTTCGAGGAGGGGCGCCAAGTCGGCACCGCTCGTCACGTCAGCAGCCACCACATTTCGGCGGAAATTGACGCGGACGGCGGACAGCTGGGCGGCGATACGGTCCCGCGAGAGGGCCAGAAAAGTGGCCCTGCGCTCGATGGGTCGGTAGAGAACCGTCACGTTCGTATCCGGAGCGACACGGCCGTCAACGGGTGGGGTGTGCGGCTCGAAGTCGACGACGGTCTCCTTCGTGCGGGGTTCTCCGGCTGTAACGCTGCGGGCCGGCAGGGTTGGGCGTCTTCGGATGCAGCGAGCAGCAGCGGGGAGTTACGCGGAATGAGCTCCCCTGTTCCCTCAGGTACTGGGGCAGGGGTAGGCGCTCTCGGCCGGCTCTCGTTGGACGAGGGGCCGTCAGCTGGGTCGTCGTCAACGACGGGGGCGGCCACCGCCGCCGAGAGTGAGCCCTTCTCCGCCGCAGGTGCGGTGGGCTCGGTGTTGGTGAGCGGGGCCGACGAGCAGGCCGTCTGCGACGACAGTGATGGAAAATCCGGCCGGACAGGACTTGCCTCGGGCGAGGAGGTCGCGTCCGTGCGGGAGGACGTAGTGTCGGCACCAATCATGCTTGCGGTTGGCAAGAAGAAGGTGCCGGCACTCTCGTCGGTGTCGCCGGTCGACGGGTAGCTGGCACCGTCGTCGGTGGAGGCAGCCGAAGTGGGGGCCTCTGAGGTGGTGTCCGTTGAAGCGGACGTTGCGGCGTGGTGGCCGCTGGCAGTCGTCTTCGGCGCATCAAAAGGAAATGCGCGGAAGGGAGGGTCCAGGGCAGTTGGGGCGCGCGCAGACGGCGTTGCACTCCCTTGCGTAGGCGGGCATGACGGCGTGGAGCTCGACAAGTCAGCCGACAGTGCACGTAGCGTACGTGCTTTCAGCCCGCGCTTCCATCGCAACGCAGGAGGCGATCTGCCGGTGCGTGGTTGCCGTCCACGTGGCTGATGTTGCAGGGCTCGTCGGTGCTCCGAGTCGTCGTTGAAGCCAGGAACTGACTTCTTCGGCCTCTTCCGATGCTGCTTCTTCGGAGGGTCACCCATGAGATGGGGTCTCCGTGCGGTAGCGTGGCTCAGGAAATCGTGCCAGCTGCCGTGCGAGCCCTGAAAAGGGCTGCGCTCATAAGTGCGGTCGAAGGCGGAGACGTGCGCGCGCGAGAGGTGGCGGGCGAGCCGTAGTCGTCGGAGCGAGGGGCGATGCGACCGCTCGCTTCGAGTGTCTGGGAACGTCTTCGAGTGATGAGGGTGGTGTGCTTGCCATTGGACTGAAGAAAGAATCCGAGGATGCGGAGGGTAGAGACGAGAGGAATGGGTGTGCCGTCAAGGTGGACGAAGCGGCGCAGGCGCACACGGACCCGGGGGAGGCGCTTCGCGTCGTCTGCTACAGCGCTGGAGCGCGCCGCTCTGGATTTGGTGCGAGTACGTACATGTCACCAAACACAGGCGATCAAGCTGGCTTCGTGGGGAAGCGCGCATCACTCACAGAAGCATTTTCCGGCTGGTTTTCTACAGCTTGCGAACAGCCTGCTTAGGCAATGTGCATGAACAGAAACGAGCTTCTCACCACATAATCACTTACAATTTTTTTTTACAAGTGATGAGGTTAAAAATAGTCATTTTTCGCGCTCTTTATTAGGCTGGGACAATGTTATTTTACTCTCACAGCACTTGGTGCGGTGCATACCGAGAAACCTATTAGGCGCGCCCTTTTTTTTTTTTTTTATTGAAGTGAATGTTAGGAGAGGTTGGCGCCTTTATGGTGGCACCGGCTACTCCTTGTCAGTTGGTAAACGAAACAAATTTGCGTACAAAGGAAGAATAGCGACACAAAGTATAACACTCAGTAGAACACCGGATCAATAAAAAATATGCAGTCCAGCAGTACATCATGAGTCGCAAAGTTCTGCGCACTAGTTCAGTCCACGCACGCATATATAAAGTCAGATGTTTTGAACAGCCAAAACACACAACGCATGTAATACACTGCAAGTACAGAACAGAATTAAACATATTGCGTAAAAGATGCGATCACCCCATAAACCAATTATGAACCACGAACAACGTTTATGTAACTCATTTAGCGTATTCGGATCATCTGATACTTAATATTTTCCCAAAATGTTGGTGTCCTCTAAAAACTTTTTCAGAGCAAGAAGGGCTCTCTTTTGAAGGCCCGCAGTTGGCCATGGGCCAAGTATCTTTTTAAGAGTGAATGGTCTTCTGTCTAATAAAAACAAACTAGCTTGCAGTACCGTTCTTTGTGTATCGTATTTCGTGCATTCGAGAAGAAGATGATGCACATCTTCGTCTGGATGGCCGCAAGAACACTGCGGACTAGAGATGCATTTTATTCTGTACAAGAAGTGTTTCGTAAATGCAGTACCAAGACGCAGCCGATGTACCAATGTTTCAAATTTTCTGTTGTCTCTTAGAGTTTCCGGCATTGACAAGTTTATACATGGGTCTATAGAGTATAACTCCGAGTTTTTAGTTTGCTGGTCAAACCAGGTAGTTTTGCTGAGGCGACAAGAAATCTGTCTCAGGATCAGACGGACTTCACTACGCAGTAGGGGAAGATTGGTTGTCTCTGCGTTATTGTGCGCTCAATTCGCAGCTGCGTCCGCCGCAATATTACCAGGAATATTGCAGTGCCCAGGTATCCACTGAAATGCAATCACGTGGTTCATTGCGTTTGCTTTTGTAAGTTCTTTGAGCGTCTCATACAATAGCAAAGTGTTCAAAGAATTTTTCTTATTGCTCTGCAGTAATGTGAGAGCGGCTTGCGAATCGCTAAAGATAACCCATTTTTGCGAATGTTTTTCTGACGTTATGAAACGCAAAGCACACAGGATTGCAAATAGTTCTGCCATGGTGGAAGATGTCTCCCGCGTTAATTTAAATGTTTGCTCTAGTGCTAAATGTGGAATGACGAATGCTGAAGCCGAGGAATTTTTATGACACGAACCATCTGTATAAATGTGGATGTACTGGGGATATATTGAGTAAATTTGGAAGAGTGCCAGTTGCTGTGCGGCTACTATGAACATGTCTCTCTTTGATATAATCCCGTCAACCGATAATGCTATTTTAGGGCATGTTAACATCCAGGGAGGGTAACTAACATCCACTTTGCATGATTCAAATCTCGGTAATAATGCTTTATGTTCTCGAACAATATCGTGAATTTTGCTTTTGTTTCTTTCGGTGAGCGCGAGGTTTAATGGATGATTCTCGTGTTGGGTTAAGATGCGATAAGTATGTCGGCATGTTTCAACCGTTCGTATGACTGGAAATGGGGGGTGACGAGCTTCAGCAATTACTAAAGAACTCGAGGTAGCCTGCGGAACCCCAAGACACACTCGTAGCCCCCTTGCTATAGTAAACGTTGAAGACGTTCCTCAGAAGTTTGTGATAAACCATGGAGAATAGGGGCCGAGTAAGCAATTTTTTGTTTTATGAGTGCGTTATGGACTTGTAGTAGCGAAGAGACTGATCCCCCCCACGTCGTGCCAGCGAGTCGCCGAAGTACGTTTATTACTGCATTGGTCTGCTTTTCAATTGCGCGGATGTGTGATGCCCATGTTAGCTGGCGGTCAAGAATAACTCCAAGAAATTTATGCTATTTCACAAACATCAAATTTTGCCCATTAAGTGTAAGTTGGAAATTATTTACCTGTCGTCTAGTGAAAGGAAGTACGGCTGTCTTCGCGTATGAAATACTCATGCCTCTTTCTTTTAAAAAGGTGTCGATACTATCAACACCCTCTTGCAGCGTTGTTTGAATGTCTTGTATATGAGATCCAGAGGCCCATATGCAGATGTCATCTGCGTACAGAGAATATTGTAGACCAGACGGGAGTTTTTGTGGCAAGCCTGCCATGACACAGTTGAATAAGAACGGACTGAGAACACTGCCCTGCGGAACACCATGCGTGATGCTGTGATAATTACTTTCTCGCGCCCTTCTTCGTTGGAGTCATCACGTGATGAGCCTAGCGCGCTGTGTTGCGCATGTCTCGATCCTAGAACGAATTTGCTTAATTGACTTAACAAAACGACCGAAACCCGCAATAACTTTCGCAGAAAGTTAGAGAGCGATTGTTCAACCATGCATCATCATGTTTGGCATCGATTTTACCATTAAGGAGGGCAATAATATTACTTCGACAGCAACTAAGAAGTGACATCCGCTGCTTCGCGACTCTCTTATTGACGCGTTAATGTCGCTGGTAGGGGTGCATGGAGCGCTTTACGCCATGTAGGAAGGTGCTCTCCCCGGCACAGCAACTGATTTGGCGGCCATTTCACTCCCCCTTTTGATCTTTGTACATCCCATAAAAAAATAAAATTCCTTTTTGTTGTCACAGTTTGGATAAAATCACCGAAGCTTCGGTGCTTCGGTGATTTCGTCGGTCAATTATTTGATTACATTGATTAGTTGGAGTAAAACATGTGGCGCCGACGTTGTTTTTTTGTTGTTCTTTGTTTCTTTCTTTTTGGAGTCAATGCTTGGATCAATGCACGCCGCATGCAAATACTGTTTCTATCCGTTTTGAATAGGTAATTGGAGTGGAAAATTTATAATCCACATGTCTGTTTTCTAGCTTAAATTGCGTCTTGCCGGGTAATTAAGTCGTTATTCGCTTCTATTTCATTTCAGTATTTCCTCGGAATAGGCCATATGCATATTCTGACTAGCATATAATAGTTTGTTAATTGTTTGTTATTGTTTGTTAATTAACGAGGTTGTTCGACACTTTCGCGAGTATCGCCACCTGAAGGAGGTATGATTTGTTTGCGAGGTTACCCCCTCTTTTAGTTACACATTTCACTCGTAACCGTGCCACAAATATTGCTGGAATTGTACACTTGGATGAAATTTTAAGTTTGAAGCTCTTTTAATAGTAACCTTTTTTCTTATGGTTTTCCCGTCATATTTTTGAAAGTAGGAGAAAATTAGGAGACGGTCGCGTGAGTGGACCTACAGCACTTCAGGTGCCTACTGAAGAAGAAAAAATGCGCTGAGAACAGTTTTTAGCAATCAAACACAATTTATTTACAATAGTAGGTACTAATTATTCACTTTGTAAACTCTCGGCGAGGTTACCTGGTTAAAATGTGGTGCCCTACTGAGGCTCCAGTAACATCTTCCATCACATCAAGGCTCGTGGGCAGTGTTGGCTGACATGGAGGCTTTCCATGGCTGGGCCGAGCTGCAGTGGTTGCATTGTTAGGGAGAAATGGTGTGCTCCATTTTCTTTTTATTATTCGCCATGATCTTTTCATTATTTTACCATTTTTTCTGCAAGTCCACACAAATTGTCTTGTTTTTATAATTTTTATTTTTACACCTTTTTGTTAGTTATTTCATTTCTTTATGTGTGGCCCATTCCCCTGGTGGGTGTACACCATATTTACAGAATCAACGTCAAAAATATGCAGTACAGCTCCCTCTTAAAGGGAACACTCATTTCAGACTATAAGGCAGGAATGTATCTGTGATACGAAAGTATTCCCAAATGTCTGCCTGGTGCTCCATAAAAAACCATCATTTTTGAGCAAGATGTATTGCGATTTTCTGTTTAGGTGCTGTCTTTAAGAGTGGAGCATACTGCAATTAAACCATGCGTGGCTCAGTTATTTGTTGGAGATAAGCACCTAACACACATGTGCACCCTCGTAGAAAAACTTGTGCCAGTATACAAGTGTAAATTGCTTATTACTCACACACTGCTTATAGGTATTCACCAATGTCTGCCTGGTGCTTCATACAAGACCCTCATTTCTTAGTGAGATGTGTTACGATTTACTGTTTAGTTGCTGTCTTTAATAAGAGTAGAGCATACTGCAACTAAGGAATAAGACATGGATGCTCAAGGATATGCAAGTATAAATTGCTTATTTCAGTCATAGTGTTTACAATGTGTATTTATTGAAGGCAGGATCGCTATAGTCCCCACTGCTGTTTTTGTCGACAGCTCTGGTATCGCCAGTTTGTTGTATTGGAACAAGGCAAGCCAATGAAACATCTGACAAGCGTTGCAGACCTCCATCCGAGAAGCTTTTCTTTTTGCACCAACTGTGCACACAAAAGTCTGCAACATTTTTGTGAACAAAGCTTACCTGCCACCAGCATGGTCCACGCAATTTGACTAGTGAATAGTTAAATGTTAATGAAGAAAACATTGTTTACTGAAGGATAATTCAATTCACTGGTTTTATTCATGAACTGGTTTTATTGAACCCACTGGCCGCCATGCTGCGGCGGCTGCGCGGGCAGACTCGCCGCTATGCGCTTTCAATTTCAGTGAAACCGTAACCTCTTCTGGCTTGGCTCGCTTCCCGACGACGACTTCCTCGTTACACGTCCTCGTTTCTTGGCAGGCTTTATCGGCGGCATCCTCTCTTCCGGTTTCGTCCCGTGACTCGTAGCCCCGCCGTCGTGTTGCCCGTGTCGAAGCTCGTAGGCCCGTTCCTCGCGCGGCGTTGTTTCTTGGCAGCGGGCTTGTAACCGCTGCCCCTGGTGGAGAGGCTGACATTTGAGCGTGTTCGCTTACGACCGGCACGCCTGCTGATCCGCACTGATGCTGCCACCGGCAAATCTACAGTGCGCCTGCCGCTGCGTAAGCGGCGCTGTTTCTTGGCCGCGGGCTCCTTAGCCCTGGTGGAAAGGCTGGACGAGGAACGCGTTCGCTTGCGACCGCCGCGCCCGCCGCTGCGCGTCGATGCGGCCGCCGGCAAATCTACCGCACGCGCGCCGCTGCGTGACGACATAGGTTCACTTCTCAAGCGGCGCTGTTTCTTAGCCGCGGGCTTGCTAGCCCTGGTGGAAAGGCTGGACGAGGAACGCATTCGCTTGCGACCGCCGCGCCCGCCGCTGCGCGTCGATGCGGCCGCCGGCAAATCTACCGCACGCGCGCCGCTGCGTGACGACATAGGTTCACTTCTCAAGCGGCGCTGTTTCTTAGCCGCGGGCTTGCTAGCCCTGGTGGAAAGGCTGGACGAGGAACGCGTTCGCTTGCGACCGCCGCGCCCGCCGCTGCGCGTCGATGCGGCCGCCGGCCAATCTACCGCACGCGCGCCGCTGCGTGACGATATAGGTTCACTTCTCAAGCGGCGCTGTTTCTTGGCAGCGGGCTCCTTAGCCCTGGTGGAAACGCTGGACGAGGAACGCGTTCGCTTGCGACCGCCGCGCCCGCCGCTGCGCGTCGATGCGGCCGCCGGCCAATCTACCGCACGCGCGCCGCTGCGTGACGATATAGGTTCACTTCTCAAGCGGCGCTGTTTCTTGGCAGCGGGCTCCTTAGCCCTGGTGGAAACGCTGGACGAGGAACGCGTTCGCTTGCGGCCGCCACGCGTGTGGCTCCGCGTCGACGCGGCGGCCACCGGCACATCACCTGGTACCACGGTAGTGACGGTAGGAGGGCTCTTGGCCCGTCGTACCCCACTCGACGTCGACGGTTCGTTTGCAGGCGGGCTACCCTCCTCACGCTTGTCCATCCAGCTTGCTGTATGCCCGGGGGCGAGAGTTGACAGGCGTCGCCTCTTGCGAGCCCTTCCCACGCTCTCGGCGTCGTTCGTCGAGCGTTGCCGCTTGCGTTTGTTACTAACGCGGGAGCTACGCCTAAGGCCTAGCTGCTTTTTACCAGTGTTTGGCTGGGCAGCTGTCGAGTGGCCAACGCTCCTTTTGTTTTGTTCGTTTCCTCGGCCATTATCTGAACGGGCTCGATGATGCTTTACAGAAGGCGCATCAACGACTGCCGTGGCTTGATCATGACGCGGTCTCTTGCGCTGGCCTTGGCTACCGCTGATGCTATCCATAGAGTTTGTTCTTTTGCGTTTCTGGAAGCTTCGCGTGTCGGGTCGGCTCGTGGACGAATGTGGTCGATTCTCATTGAAGGTTACCTTCTCCCCCCGCAAACGAGAAGTTTCCAGAGGCACCCTCAACCTAGCGGTCGCGTTAGGCTTAGCTGCTTCGGGCTGCCGCAATCCTGCATCACGGCGGCTCTGGCGTAGCATGTTTGATGTCGAAGTTCTTAATTACTTGCGTCCTTCGGCTGACAGTCTGGCCCCGGCACGGTATTTCTCGGGTGGCCCGCTTGTTTCCTATTGCACTAGGGCGCACCGTTGTAGTGCCGGCGTAGACAGGCGAGCTGACGGAATGGCGGCCTTCAGAGACGTCCTGGTGAGACAGATTGCTCTATAACACTCGATGTCCCTCTTGCTTGCGCCTTCTGAAAAGACTGCAGTCTTCGAGGGCGAATTCGCCGGCTTTAAGACGGATGTTAAAGAAGAGACGTTTAAACGACAAGCGAATTTACGATGAGGGTTAGATGTACGTCGGTTAACTAAGCCGATAATTTTGCTTGCTTGCTTGTTCCTCAATCGTGGCGCTTACCCACTACGGGAGATTAGCCAAAAAGCCGGCGGTTAAAGGTTAAACGTTATAGGGAAGGGGAGAGAGAAAAAAAGACGTAAAATTAAATCGGGATGAAGTATAACGTTAATGCTAATTAAAAATAGATTTACGGGGCAGACAGAAATATTTTCTTTGTAATTGTATATAAACAGCAAATTTTGTGTTCTCTTTTGCGTGGTATAATTTCGAAGACCTGATGAGTGATTTAATGATCTATCGAATTATTCATTTCGGGAATTCACATGGTAGCCTTCTCGTATCACATATTTATATATATATATATATATATATATATATATATATATATATATATATATATATATATATATATATATATACGAGGAGGGCGCGTATGCCAAGTGAGCTCCTGAACAATGCTTTGCAATATAGCGAACGCATTTTCATCCGGGATGTCAAAGATGTGTGACGTACTGCTATCGCATTTTGCTCTCATTTTACCCTCAATCGTGACCGTTTCTTTACTTGCGCTGTCCGCAGACGCAGCGTTGCCAACCCTCGACCACTCGGCAGACCTCCGGAGCTCCGACGAGCTGCTTTAACGCTTGCTCGATTTGACCTGCCTTACACTCAACACTATATCTATAAAGTGGAATCCCCTATTAACTTTATCCAACAAGAGAATAACATACACGATAGGAAACAACACCTGGAAGAAATAATTGAACAACGGTTTAGCGCCGTCATCGAGGAATTTATTGTGAAGCACTTTCCAGAGACGTGAGACAAGATTTCTTAAATGAACTCACGACGCCTTCCAGTTATGGGATCTTCCACGGGGAGCCAATGGAAATTTCCAAGTGCCGATTTTCACTGGATGTGACCAGCGCTCTTCTGCGATTACTGTGACGTCACTTGCCCTTGCCACTTTTCTTGGGCTTGGAAGCACTCGTCCGCTTGGCCCGTCGTGATTTCGACGAGGACCTGCTACGGGCGTGGCCGTGCCGTTTACGTCCGGCACTCTTGGTGGTCGCGCTCGCGGCAGAAGAGCTGCTGACGGAGAGATGACGTCGGCTCTTGCTGCGTCCCCTCTTTCTCCCGCGGGTGCTCTCCGAACGGGTGGTTGATGTCCCTCGGCGGCTGCCTCGGTGCTTGCGGCCACCTCGGCCGCTGCGGGACGAGTATCGGGAGCGGCCACGGCTCCTTCCCCTCCTGGCATGGTGGCTGCTGCTGCCGGAGGAGTGACTACGCGAGCGGTGGCGACGCTTGGTTGGCTTACATCAGGAAAGGCGCCTTTTATTCCCCGAGCTGACCCCCGCAGCGCGGCCGCCGTGGTGTCCATTGTCCGGCGCCTTGAACGGCGCGTGGGAAGAGGCCTCCGTAGAGGTTTCCGCGGGCACTCCACCGCTCATAGCAGAGCAGGTAGGTGGTGTCGTGTTCAGGCACAAAGCCTGCTTCGTCGAACGTATTTATTTGCAACGGCGACAAGGCTAGAACGTAACGGTGGCGTTCCAAGAAAAAGTTGCCGCCGCTGTCGCAACTGGCTAGCAAAACTTGCACTTCAGCTGGCCGTTCTTAACACGCCCCATATACTAACCTTACTTCGTGTAGCAGTCGACGCTTCGCCTTACGGGTCAAACTGCGACATCTTTACTTTTTTTTAGTTTTGCATGTTTATAGATATGACTTTAGTCCCTGTGTGACGTAATTGTTCACAATCATTATTATGAGTGTTGAAATCACAAACTTTGCTACTTCTAAGCGACACATCAACGACAGAAATAAAAATTTAAAAAGACTACCGCTTTTCCGCTACCTTCAGACATGCGGTAAGCTAAAATGTAGAAGCACGAAGTTTAGTAATCCGTAGTTCTGCAACAAATGGCTCCACCTAGACTTCTGCCTTCCTCTGCTGCGCTTCCCTTCTCTTGGTACCCATTCTGCTGTCCTAATGGTCTAATGGTTATGTAACCTGCGCATTACATGGCCTGCCTTGCTCCATTTTTTTCTTTTGATGTCAATTAGAATATCGGCTATACCCGTTTACTCTCTGATCCAAACCACTCTCTTTCTGTCTGTCAAGGTTATGCCTATCATTCTTCGTTCCATCGCTCTCTGTGTGGTCATCAACTTGTTCTGAAGCTTTTTTGTCAGTCTCCAAGTCTCTGCACCACATGTCAGCACCGGTAAAATGCATTCATTATACACCTTCCTTTTCAATGACAATGGTAAGCTTCCAGTCAGGAACTGACAATGTCTTCCGTATGCAATCCAACCCATTTTTATTCTTCTATGAACTTCCTTCTCATGATCAGGGTTCCGTGTTATTAATTGACCTAGGTAAACGTACTCGTTCACAGACTTTATAGGCTGACTGGCAATCCTGAACTCTTGTTGCTTTGCCTGTTATTCATCATTATCTTTGTCTTCTGCATATGAATATTCAACCCCACTCTTACACTCTGTCTGTTAAGATCCTCAATCATTTGTTGTAACTCGTCCGCTGTGTTGCTGAATGGAACAATATCATCGGCAGACCGAAGGTTGATGAAGTATTCGCTGTCGATCCTTACTCCTAAGCGTTCCCAGTTTAATAGCTTGAATAGTTCTTCCATGTACTCAGTGAATAGCATTGTGGAGATTGTGTCTCCTTATCTGACCCCTTTTTTATAGGTATCTCTTTATTTCTCTTGTGGAGAATTAGGATAGCTGTGTGATCTCTATAAATATTTTCCAGGATATTTACGTAAGCGGTCTGTACTTCTTGATTACGTAATGCCTCTATGACTGCTGGTATCTCTACTGAATCAAATGCCTTTTCGTAGTCCATGAGAGCGAAGTATAGAGGCTGAGTGCACTCTGCGGATTTCTCTATTACCTGATCCATTGATCAGGTAATAGGGATTTATTGTAGAGTATCCCTTCCTGAAACATGCCTGTTCCCTTGGTTGACTAAAGTCCAGTGGTGCCCTTATTTGATTGGAGGTTATCATGGTGAATATTTTATATAAAACTGGGAGTAAGCTAAAGGGCCTATAATTTTTCAATTTTTTAACGTCTCCTTCTTTGTGGAATAATATAATGTTTGCATTTTTACAGTTTTATGGAACGCTGACAGCCGATAGACACTTCGTATAGAGAGTCGCCAGTTTTCTAAGTATTATGACTACTCCATCTTTGAATTAATCGACTGTTATTCCATATTCCCCTGCCGCTCTTCCCCGTTTCATGTCTTGCAAGGCCTTTCTGTATCCTGTTCATTACTGTTTCGAATGGAGTTATCCTGAGCCTTCTGGGTACTGTACAGGTCATTATAGAATTCTTCCTCTTCTTTTATTATAGCTTCGAGATTTCTGATGATATTACCCTGCTTATCTTCCAGTGCATATATCTGGGATCGGCAGAAAGCACGAAATCAATTTCATTTCTTGTTTCACCATTAGGGCTTTTCCAGGTCTACTTTCTGTTCCTACGCTTCTTGAAAAAGGTGTTCATTTTTCTTAGCTTATTCCTTTCTGCAAATTCTACCAGCATTTGTCCTCTAGCGCTCCTAGAATTGACGCCGTAGTTGCCAATTGCTTGTTCACCAGCATGCTTTTTTTCCCACTTTTGCATTGAAGTCGCCCATTACTACAGTATACTGATTTTGCACTTTTTTCATGGCTAGTTCGACGTCTTCATAAAACTGATCTACTTAGTCATCATCGTGACTGGATATAGGAGCTTGGGCTTTTACTACCTTTATTCTATACCTCTTATGAAATTTGATTACGGCTGCTGCTATTCTCTCATTTATACTGTAGAATTCGTCAATGTTACCTGCTATGTCCTTGTGGATTAGGAATCCCACCCCGTATTGCTTCTTATCTGGGAAATCTCTATAGCAGGGGATATGGCAGTTATTCAGCATTGTGTAAGCCTCACCAGTTCTTCTAATCTCACCAAGGCCGATGATATCCCAAACAATGTCTGATAGTTCCTCAAAGAGTCCTGATAAGCTAGCCTCACACGACAGAGTTCTGTTGCTAAAGGTTGACAGGGTCAGTTTCCACTGGCGTTTAGGTGGACAACTTTGATATATCAATTTGTATACGTCCTCAATTTGTTCCAATATCTACGTACTCACATATTAGTGGTCTATTTGAGTGCTATGTATAATACATCAATTTTGTCCTCTTTAGGTGTGCTATTATATGCAGTCTACAGAATTATAATATCGTTTTCATTCCTCCATTGTTCTAAACTTGCTAAATTCTTTTCCTGAAGATTTTCTATTTTTAACGATATGTGTCGTCTTAAATCAAAAATTCCTTTCCCACCACTAGATTTTAACTTTTTCTTTTAAATGCAACAACCTTCATGAGACCTGGTGCTGTGGTTGGCAGTAAAAACGATTTCTCCGTTCCACGTATTTATATAGATAGGAACGCCAGAGCTAATGCTTCCTTTTATTATGAGATGCTTCACTTAAATTGTGACATGAATCTTTTACTGTAGCTGTACCCTACGAGTCAACAAAATATATCCAAATCGCTTCATGGACCATTTTAGGGGCACTGATTTCATTTCTGAACATGGCAAATGAGATATATCTCCCGGCTGGTTTAACCATGTCTGGTCAATATTTTGAAATTAAGTGAGAAATTTTATAATACAGTTTTTGTGGCAGCAAAATCGAATCCAAGCTTAGTTTATAAAAAAAAAAAAAAACTACATCCGAATATTTCTTATGCCTTAGGCCACTATCCGCATTTTCCCAAATTATTAAAACAATTGTTTTCACACTGTAAATAAAATATTTTTATTGCGGTAGCAATTAATGGGTAATTATATAGAAATAAATGGAAAGAAAAGTTCATATACAAGTCCGGCCGGTTACACATGGACGCCGACTGCTTGCCTCGTCACCCCGTCGATCCTTGTTACAACGATGATGTCGATTCCGACACTTCCCTTCTGGCCATTTCTGACTTTCGCAACATAGTTACTGAACAGCGAAAGGACGACTCTCTACGTTCGATAATCGAGCGCTTGACTTCTGGGCAATCAGATCGCTCAATTAGAATGTTTGTGCTCCATGGCGACATTCTTTATCGACGTAACATCAGCTCTGATGGACCAGATTTAGTGCTAGTTGTCCCTCGTCACCTCCGTTCTACTGTTCTTGCTGAACTCCACGACGCACCCAATGCCGGACGCCTTGGCACCTGCAGCACTTACAACAGAGTGCGACGTCGCTTCTTCTGACCGGGCCTGTACCGACCTGTGCGACGTTACGTTGCGGCTTGTGACCTCTGCCAGTGGCGAAACAGACCACGTGCGCAACCTACTGGCCACCTTCATCCAATCGATGTTCCCAAGGAGCCCTTCCCTGTTGGAATTGGCCTTCTTCGCCCCTTCCCGATATCGATAAAAGGTAATAAATGAAAAGCCGTTGCAACAGACTATGCGAACTGTTATGCTATTACACGTGCCCTGCCCACCAGCTGTGCTACAGATTTAGCAGACTTTTTACTTCAGGACGTGATTCTTCCCCATGGCGCGCCAAGGCAGCTTGCTAACAGATGCTGACCGGTACTGCCTGTCCCAACTTATCGAAGACATATATAATTCGTTCCTGCTCCACCGAACACAATCTCACAACTGCATACCACCCACAGATAAACGGACTGACTGCACGACTAAATCTCAGCATTACAGAGATGTTGTCTATGTACGTTTCAGCAGACCATCGTGATTCAGACAACACTTTGCCCTACGTGACACTTGCATATAATTCGTCACGTCACGATACGAGCGGTTTCTCGCGTTTCTACATCTTGTTTGGTCGACGTCTCACTCTGTCTTTTGACACAGTGCTACATTCAGTATCGCAACACACCACGGAATACGGTCATGACGCCGTTGGTCGGGCTCCTGTGGCTCGCCAGATTGCCTATGATCGACTTGCATCGGCTCAGGCGTCACAAAACACTCACCACGACAGTCGCCTCCGGTACCTTGACTTCTCTCCCGAAAATCTCGTTCTTCTGTGGACTCCAATTCGCCACATCGGCCTGTCCGAAAAGCTGCTGTCACGCTATACCAGGTCGTACATTACGATGATTAAGTGACATAAACTACGAAATCGTCCCTGTAAGAGAGATGCCATCGTCATCCCAGCTACGCACTGACGTCGTCCACGTGTTCCACTTAAAGCCCATACTGTTCATCTGGTTCACTATCATTCTAATAAGCGCCGGGACGGCACTCCAGCCCCCGGGGAGTTACGTTACGGTGCATTGGACAGGCTCATGCGCGCAAAAGGGGGACCAAGAGGAAGTGGTATCCTGTATACTGGAGCTGTGATCTTTGTACCAGCCTGTGTGTTTACCACTAACTTTTCTTTATGTAAGCAGTTGTATATACGTTTGTGCGTCGGGCTTGTTCTTCCTAAGAATATAGCTCCCTGAAGCACTTTGTTGAGAAGCACTCTGGGGGTCCGTGCGGGTCGCGAACGTTCGATCATGACAAGAAAAGAAATCGATTTGTCGAGGAGAAATAGACGGAAAGACAGGGAGGTTAGAAAAGTTTGCGATTCGGATGCCAGCCACACGTCATTCCAATGCCTCACTCCTGCATTTTACACTCCGCCAAACGCATTTGTTTATTTGTTTTTTAAAACACTGGAACAAGGATTCCAAGGTGATTTGTGTTGCAGCGGCGAGCGCTGCCCATTCGTCTCAGATGGCGCGGGCTGTCGTGAGTTGACAGGTTAGGGCGGATGCCCGCTTTCACCGGACGGAACTGCCTCGTCCTCCGGTTATGTCGAGTCATGCACATGTGCTCTGCCAGCTTAGAGACGGTTGGCGTCAGCGAGATCGGGCGCAGGTCGCCGATAGTATCTTGTCTAATTTTGGAATCGTGGTTTACCATGCGCTGCATGTTTCCATTCTGGTGGTATGCCTCGATTTTCATCCGCAGCTTTTTTCATAAAGTCCAGACGCTGCTGTTTTGTCAGTTCGACGAGGTTACGCAGTAGGGGCCAAGTTATAGCTTCTTTCCGGGCGCGCTGTGGCTGTTCCTATATTCGAGGCCAAAGAATAACTTTTCAATGTTGAGCAGCGCGACTCATGGTACCATCGCCGTTTGGAGGGAATTTGTACATAAACGGAAGGGCAGGACGGAGTGCGTGGCTCTCCACGTCTCAAGTTCAAGCTCGGACGTCGTGAGTTCTGTTGCCGACAGAAGTGTTTTCTGTCGTGCTAGTTTATTTCGTGTTGCCTTGTTGTGTTTGGCATGTTGTACTACAGTTTGTGAAGGCCTTTTCTCCCGTTCGTAGGTGCGTAGTGTATATGCCGTCCTGAAGGTCCACCACAGAAGCTTGGTGAGTTTTAGAGATAGGGCTGTCTTACGACGCACATTAGGTCTTTGCGCGTGCGGAGATTAGTCAGGTATTGGGGGGGGGGGGGGGGGGGGGTAAAGTTCTTGTTCTTGCCGCAGATTTAGGAGGTATTCCTCCGGAATCGCGGTGGTGCTTATCAGATTCAGTGTGTGCTGTTATAGCTGTTTGCACTGTTTTATTTAAAATGGAATTGCTGCCTCACACTTATCTGCCTGTGCGCAATATTTAGCCGGTTCAATGAACTGCATCACCCTCGAACTCGTGCTGAGCTCCACGAAAAACGTATAGTGATTGCGGTCAATAGGGTAGGGATATCGGCGTCACTCAGTAACGAACCACCATAGTGTCTTGACAAGTTGCAATGCGAAAGCGTTAACTATCCGATGAGGCAGAAAAGCCGACGTTGTTGCCCGCGACGAGTGGTAACAAAAATCGATGTGATGTCGTGGGCATGTTGTATGACGTCAGTAGTAATACAGAAGATAGTAAATGGTATGTCAACGTTAATTGGTAGTATTTATGTGTTAAAATGTGAATTAATGTGAGTTAACAAGAACTAAGGTTATTTAGAGTGAAGTAAAGTGAATTAAAGTTAGAACAAGTTAGAGTAAGGTGATTTAAGGGGGAGTAAATTGAATTAAGGCGAAGCGAATAAAGGCGAAATAAAGTGGATTAAGGTGAGTTAAAGCTTATTAAGTTTGCTACAAATTAGAGCAAAGTGGATGAAGGTGGATTAAGCTTGGTAAAAATTAGAGCAAGGTGGATTAATGTGGAATAAGGCGTATTAAATTGAATTAAGGTGGATTAAGGTTGGTACAAGTTATAGCAAGGTGGATTAAGTTGGAGGTGTGAAGGACACGTGACAATAAATGACGTCGTGTATCATGGGCGTAAGAAATTAATTAGAGAAGTCATTAAGCTTTCGGCTTCAAATGTAAGGATACTTAAGTGACTGTCAAGTTTTCGTTTTTACTGTTGTTAATGAGCCTCGCACGCTGCCCACGAGGCAACCCGTTTAGGCTCATAGAGGAGATCGGCTACGTACTGTGCGCGTCACCCTTTTATACAGAGAGCGCGAACTGCGGCCGCCGGGGTGCTCCGGAGCCAACAAGCGACGTCTAACGGTAGCTGCTAGGCTCGAGATAAGAAGTGTCTGCGCACGCGCGGCCGACGCCTCCGATCTCGGGCCCAGCCACTACTGTTAGACGCCACTGGCTGGCCCCGGAGTGCCGCGGCGGCCGCAGTTCGCGCGCCCTGCATAAAAGGGTGACGCGCACTGCACATACTCATTAGCGAGGAAGTCCTATCAACAAGAGACGCTTCACGGTGTGAGAGGCATATTCTTTATTTGGGGACAGTTCTCGGCTTGCTTGCGAGATGCGATCGGCCAGATAAAGTAGCAACGGCGCGCGTCTATCGGCCCTGAGATGGCAGCGGGCACCTATTGGCGGTGCGACGCAACTTCAAGATAAAAAAGGTAATATTCGTTTTATCTCCCGTTGCAACTGGCGCTTCGCCGGAAATCCGAAATTATTGGCTGACACGCGAAAGTAGGTAACTAGGTGAGGGGAGAGCGTGGGGGAGAGGGCATCGCCTCGACGGAGCAGATACGGTGACGCGAGACCTGTGCAGACGCTGTTCTCTGGTTGTATTGCGTTATACGCGCGCTCCTTGCTCGCGCAAGCTGTCGTCTGCGTTTTACCAGAAGTTACTCAGTCCCACCGATAGGTATCCGCTGCCGCCACCGGGCCGATTGAAGTGCGCCGATGCTGCTTTGTCTGGTCGATTCTTTTACGCGAGTGTCCTCACCGAAAGAGTATAAATCTTACACCGGGGTGGTCATGTGTCACCTCGTGTGAAGACCTTTCCGATAGACGTCCCCAAATTCAAAGGCCTTTGGAGTGCTGCAAGTACTAAAAATAATCCATGGCAATATATATATATATATATACATATATATATATATATATATATATATATATATATATATATATATATATATATATATATATATATATATATATATACAGCTATCAAAAAAGAAAAAAGAAGCGAACGTTATGGGATGTATTCTTACTGACGTTGCGGCCGGAGGGCCGGCTTTCGTCCGAAACGTCAGTACAAATATATGCCATTCCGTTCATCATCTTTTCTTCCTTTTGATTGACATATATATATATATATATATATATATATATGAACTGACCCTTGCAACGTTTAACACCCGAACCCTCTCTAGTGAAGCTAGCCTAGCAAGACTCTTGGAGGAACAGTAAGGCATTGTTGGGGATATCATTGGCCTTAGTGAGGTTAGAAGCACTGGTCAGGCTTATACAGTACTGACACACGGCCACGTCCTCTGCTATAGAGGACTACCAGATCAGAAGCAGTTCGCAGTAAGATTCCTAATCCATAAGGATATAGCGGGCAACATTGACGAATTCAACAGCATTAATGAGAGGGTAGCAGCAGTCGGAATAAAGCTGAATAGGAGGTATAGAATAAAAGTACTACAAACCTACGCTCCAACCTCCAGTCACGATGATGAAGAAATATAAGTTTTATGTAGATGTTGAATTAGCAATGCGAAAATTGCAAACTCAGTATACTATAGTAATGGGTGACTTCAATGGAAAAGTGGGGAAAAAGCACGCTGGAGAACAAGCAACTGGCAACTACGACGTCGATAGCAACGCTAGAGGAGAGATGCTGGTAGAACTCGCGGAAAGGAATAAGCTGCGAATTATGAACACCTTCTTCAGGAAGCGTAGCAACAGAAAGTGGACCCGAGAAAGCCCTAATGGTGAAAGAAGAAATGAAATTGATATGATACTTTCTACCGATCCCAGTATAGTGCAGGATGTAGAAGTGTTAGGTAGGATAAAGTGCAGGGATCATAGGTTAGTGAGGGCTAGGATTCACCTCAATTTGAATAGAGAAAGAGTAAAATTGGTCAAGAAGAAACAGGCCAACCTAGACGCAGTAAGGATAAAAGCAGACCAATTCCGGTCTGGCACTTGCAAACAAATATACAGCTTTAAAACAGAGAGATGAAGATGATATAGAGGCAGTGAATGAAACCATAACTACGCTGGCTTGAGAAGCAGCAGTTGAAGTGGGTGGTGAGGCACCAAGACAAACAGTAGGTAAGCTCTCCCAAGTAACAACGGACCTAATAAAGAAACGACAAAGGATGAAAGTGTCCAACCCAAGAGATCAGAAAGAATTCGCGGAACTGTCAAAACTGATTAACAAGGAGAAAATAAGGGATACTTGAAATGATAACGTGAAACAGACTGTGGAAGCAGTAAAAAATGGAGGCAGCATGAAATTAGTGAGAATGAAACTTGGCATCGGACAAACCAAACTGTATGCACTGAAAGAAAAGCAGGGTAATTTTGTCAGCAATCTCAAAGATGTAGTAAAGGCAGCCGAAGAATTTTACACTGACCTGTACAGTACTCAAAGCAGCCGCGATACCTGCATTCGAAGTAGTAATGAACAGGTTACAGAGGCTCCTTATATAATCTGCGATGAAGGAAGAAGGGCTTTGCAAGACATGAAACGGGGAAAGGCGCAGGAGAAGATGGAATACCAGTTGATTTAATCAAAGATGGGGGAGACATAATGCTTGAAAAACTGGTGGCCCTTTATACGAACTGTCTATCGACTTCAAGGGTCCCAGAGGACTGGAAGAATGCCAACATTATACTAATCCACAAAAAGGGAGACGTTAAAGAATTGAAAAATTATAGGCCTACTAGCTTACTTCCAGTATTATATAAAATATTCACCAAGATAATCTCCAATAGCATAAGGACAACACTGGACTTCAGTCAACCGAGGGTTTCAAGTTTAAGGAAGGGATACTCTACAATGGATCACATCCATGTCATCAATCAGGTAATCGAGAAATCCGCAGAGTACAATCAGCCTCTCTATATGGATTCCATAGATTACAAAAAGGCATTTGATTCAGTAGAGATACCAGCAGTCATAGAGGCATTACGTAATCAAGTAGTACACGGCGCTTACGCAAATATCTTGGAGAGTATCTACAGGGATTCCACAGGTACCTTAATTCTCGACAAGAAAATTAGGAAGCTACCTATAAAGAAAAGGGTCAGACAAGGAGACACAATCTCTCCAGTGCTATTCACTGCGTGCTTGGAAGAAGTATTCAAGCTAATTAAATGAGAAGGCTTAGAAGTGAGGACCGATGGTGAATATCTCAGCAACCTTCGATTTGTAGACGACACTGTCCTATTCAGCAACACTGGGGACGAGTTACAACAAAATGTTGAGGACCTTAACATAGAGGGTATAAGAGTGGGGCTGAAGATTAATATGCAGAAAACAAAGATAATGCTCAATAGCCGGTCAAGGGAACAAGAGTTCAGGATCGCCAGTCAGCCTCTAGAGTCTGTTAAGGAATACCTTACCTAGGTCAATTCTTCTTTCTTCTTCTTTCTTCTTCTTTATTCAATACTGCAAACCTTGTACAGGTCCAAGCAGGGTGGGTCAAATGACAACAAAACAATAAACAATAATAACAAAGTTTTAAAAAAATACATCAAAGTGTGGCGAAAGGCAATAAGGAATCATTCCAGTCGGTTACCGTGCGAGGGAAAAATGAAAAGTTTAATAAATCTGTTCGCGCAAAATACGGTGTCAGGGAATTAGGATGATGGTGGCGTGTATGCCTTGACGTTGAAAGCGACAGATATGGAGAAGGGTTAGTAGCTAGATCTTCATTCCAAAGCAAGAAAAGAAATTGCAAACGTAAATTTTTTCTTCGTTGTTCAAGACATTGTATACCGTTAATCTGCATTAATTCAGAGGGTGAGTCATACGGGGAAAACTTCGAGTAAATAAACCTTACAGCTTTTCTCTATACCTTTTCTAGGCGGGTGTTATTGTGTTTATTAAATGGGTCCCGCACAACGCATGCATATTCAAGTTTAGGTCTAATTAGTGAATTGTAAGCAAGTAATATTACGCTAGGGGGAGAACTTCTTAGCTTATGTCTTAAAAAGTACAGTTTACGGAATGCGGAAGAACAGATGTTATCTATATGTAAATTCCATGATAAAGTATTAGTTAGTGTGACACCCAAATACTTATATTTAGTCTCTTCCAGCAAAGGGGACGAACCAAGCCTGTAGTTAAAAGAAAGCGGAGCTTTTTTGCGAGAGAAGCGAAGAAAGACGGTCTTATCTGTGTTAAGTTTCATGTCCCACATTTCACACCATTCAAAAATCTTAGCAAGAGAGGAGTTAAGATGGATTTGGTCGTTAATTGAAGTTATTTCTTGAAAAAGCACACAATCATCCGCAAACAACCCGATTTGGACATTCGGATCAAGTTCAGCAGCAATGTCATTAATATATAATAAAAACAATAATGGCCCCAGCACACTTCCTTGGGGCACGCCAGAGCCGACCGGTAGGCAACCTGATTGCTCCTCATTAACTGTTACAAATTGGTAGCGATTGGTTAAATAGTTTGATATCCATATGATTAAAATTTCTGGGAGTCCAATGCGTCTGAGTTTTAAAATTAGTTTGTCATGGGGAACTCTATCGAAAGCTTTACTGAAGTCAAGAAATATTGCATCAATCTGCCCGTTCCTATCCAGACATGAAGCGAGTGAATGTATTACTGTCACTAATTGTGTAATTGTTGAGTACCCTTTTCTAAACCCGTGCTGGAAATTAGAGAGGACTGCGTGTGCATCTAAAAATTCATTAATCTGGTTGGCAATAATATGTTCGATTAGTTTACAACATGATGATGTAAGTGATATTGGACGATAATTTTGTGATAATGTGCGGTCACCTTTCTTGTGTATTGGCACAACCCTGGCTATCTTCCAGTCGCTCGGTAATTTTCCATGAAATAATGAAATACGAAATAAAATAACTAGAAACTTTGCAACAGATTCCGCATATCTCTTCAGAAACACGTTAGGAAGGTTGTCGGGACCACATGATGATTTAGTTTTTAAATTTAGTAACATAGAAACTACGCCAGGGTATGAAATAAAATTTACATCACAGGGGTGAAACACTGCTTCATTGGATGGACAAGCACCGGATTTAGAAAACGCACTGTGAAAGTAGTCATTGAATTGGTGCGCAATATCCCCGTGATCGGTAACCACAGAACCATCAACCAAAATTTGCGACACCGGTTTCTTTTTTTCACTTATATAATTCCAAAACTTTTTTGGTTGCTCTACAATGAAATTTGGCAGCACTGTATTAAAATAATGTTCCTTCGAAGAGTGTACTGCACGTGCAAGACCTTCTTTTAAATCCTTTAAATGACCTAAATGCAAGCGCTGTTTCTTTAACCTTTTTATCTTTCGCTTTAAGTGGATTATTTCACGCGTCATCCACGGCGTTTGTCTACGAACAAATTTACGTTTGCTCGGCACAAGCTTATCGATACAGAAGTGGCACATATCTTTAAAACGGCGCCAAAGTGTGTTGAAATCAGTATCATTAAAATCGATAAGGCATGTTTCCAAATGTTCTATAGTGGATGCATCATCTGCACGTGAGTAATCTTTGAAAGAACAATGTTTCACAGTGTTATTAGGTAGAGTACAAGCGACAATGAGTAAGTGAACACTGACAAGCAGGTGGTCAGAGATGCCTTCCACAATTTCAACAGTGCAATCAGGTAATCCTCTTGGCAAAAATACCAAATCCAGTACAGATTTGTTAGTTCCTTGTACACGTGTCGGTTCCTGAACTATTTGAATGAGGTCATGTGTTAACATTATGTTAAGTACACTGTTTAAATTATTGCTGTTTTGAGGAAGGGATTCAAAACGCTCCCAATTAACGCCTGCCAGGTTTAGGTCACCAATAAGTACCAATTTGTTTCTCTGGAACCGAGACATGTGCTCTTCAAGTTTTAACAGATAACCAGCTGATGCATCAGGAGGTCTGTAAATGGCAAACAGAATCAAGGTATGGCCGCAGCATGAGATCTTTATGCACAAACACTCAAGGTCGGGAATTTCTTCCAAGAGAATAGCCTGTATGTGGTCTTTAATTAGAACTGCCACGCCACCTACCCTGAAAGGCCGATCCCTACGAAAAACTTGGTAACAATTAGGGAAGACATCCTCGTCGGCTATTTCAGTCCGCAGCCACGTCTCGGTTATGACGGCAATATGTGGGTCATGTTCTAGTAAAGAAACCTCAAGGGGTTCCGTTTTGTTTACTACACTACGAGCATTTAGGGTGATTATGCGCAAGTGCTTGTCACATTCTTTGGAAAGGCGTCAATGCTCGGGCTGCTGAGAGCGTTGATTGTTTATCTTAACGCGCATGTTTTTTGCCTCATCCCAAAAGAGCCAATATTTATTGACGCTAAGTTTATTATGAAGTAGGCGTACTTTTTTACCCCGCAGTTTTTCATCTTTCGCGCTTTCCCACAGAAACCTCCGTTTTTTTAGCGTTGCTTGTAAGTACTCATTTTGTACAGACATGCCTGAATTTTTGAGCTTGCTGCAGTTTTCAAATATAAGTTTCTTTTCGTTAAAATCCTGCAGATAGATGATGACCGGTCGTTTGCTGCCTTGTCGGCCTAGCCTGTGAATGCGGCCGATTGATTTGCACTGTACTTGCAGCTTATCCCTCATTACCTCGGTGAGAACTTTTTCTTTGAGGGCTGCTTCCGTTTCGTCGTCACAATCAGAAATGCCATGAATAATTACGTTTGACCGCCTATTTCTGTCTTCGAGATCAGTTAGTTTCTTTGACTGGAAGCCAATAACATTTTTTATAGACTTGAGAGAAGTTTGAACCTGATCCCCTTCCGTCGGAGAAGATTCAGATAACCTTTTGTCAAGTTGAGTGTACGTCTGTTGAAGGTTATTTATCAATGTTTCTATGTTAGACAGCTGGACTTTCATTTCTGAAATATCGTTACGGATAGCAGTTTGACCCTGAAGCAACTCTTCAAACAATTCCTTCTGCGTAGGACCTGGGTTTGATTCAATGTCCCCACAGAGAAGCAACTTGCACACAAGAAGACATTCATAGGCAAGGTCTAAACACTTCTGTGGGCACGGTAGGACAAAAACTCCACGACAATCAGTCCGTAAAGAACTACTGTAAGACCCGCCGTGGTTGCTCAGTGGCTATGGTGTTGGGCTGCTGAGCACGAGGTCGCGGGATCGAATCCCGGCCACGGCGGCCGCATTTCGATGGGGGCGAAATGCGAAAACACCCGTGTACTTAGATTTAGGTGCACGTTAAAGATCCCCAGGTGGTCGAAATTTCCGGAGTCCTCCACTACGGCGTGCCTCATAATCAGTAAGTGGTTTTGGCACGTTAAACCCCATAATTTAATTTAACTACTGTGAGGACTAACCTGCAGAACGCAGAACAGAGTCCTAGTTAGCGTCATTGCCAGTCCACGTCCGCCGTGCCCACAGAAGATGAACCGGTGAGGTGCTTCTTTTATAGTGGTGTTCTCAGGTGACTTCACACCGCGACTACCAGGTGGTGTCCCTAGTGGAGCCAGGTCTCCAGGAAATAACCATGGTGTCATTTGGCCAACAGTGTTATCCGGACGAAGTTGATAGACGTCGATGATATCGCTTTTATCCCGGCACGTGTAGCCGCTCGTTTCCGTAGATGTGCCGATCTGGAAAATGCCCTGCAGAACGCAGAACAGAGTCCTGGTTAGCGTCATTGCCAGTCCGCGTCCGGCGTGCCCACCTCAAAGGGGACTCTGATCATGAGAACAAAATTTACAGAAGAATAAAAATGGGTTCGAGCGCATTCGGCAGCCATAGTTAGATCCTAACTGGAAGTTTACCATTATCATCAAAAAGAAAGGTGTACAATCAATGCATTCTACTGGTGCTGTTATCTGGGGCAGAAACTTGGAGACTGACGAAGAAGCTTGAAAACATATTAAGGACCGCGAAAAGAGCGATGGAATGAAGAAGGTTAGGCATAACGTTAAGAGACAGAAAAAGAGCGGTTTGGATCAGAGAGCAAACGGGTATAGTCGATATTGTAAGTGACATAAAGAGAAAAAAACGGAGCTGGACAGGTCATGTTATGCGCAGGTTAGATCACAGTTCGGGTTACAGAATGGGTGCCAAGAGAAGGGAAGCGCAGTCGAGGACGGCAGAAGACTAGGTGGGGTGATGAAATTAAGAAATTCGCAGGCGGTAGTTGGAATCGGTTGGCACAGTACGGGTAATTCGAGATCACAGGGAGTGGCCTTCGTCCTGCAGTGGACATAAAACAGGCTGACGATGAGATATTAGATGAGGTGTTTCGGCCAAGAGTTTAAGCAATCTTTCAATATCACCTGTGGCAGATAGCACAATTCTAGTCTTTCAGCTGGTCCACTCGAAGAGGCGGACATTACTTGCACGGTAAATCAAAATGCGTGATCGACTAACTAAGTCCGCTGAGGGCGGTATACAACAAACATATTCAGTCAGCCAAAACCCCCTTCTGCGATTCCGCCGGAATAACTTTGACCCCTCATGATTCCTAAAGTGCATCCAAAGCACGTTACTCGTGTGTCTTTTATTTCCACCCCATGGGAATGCGGCCGCCGCTATCAGGAGTTGAACCCTTGACCTCGTCTTCAGCAGCAGGACGCCATATATGCTCTGATTCACTGCGGTTGGTGGATTACAACTTTAATAAGTGAACGCGCACATTTTTGAAATCCGCAAGGTGAAGATGATCCTATAAAAACTGCCTCCTACCCAGAAGCAGCGCAAGAAAAAAAAAGAAAAAAAAAGAAGGTAAGGGACCAGCTTGGCGAAGACAGCATTGAAGTCGAGAGCGATGCATTGTACTTTGCTGTCCAAACAAAATGGCGGCTTGACAGCCTGCTTGGAAACCCGCCCGGAAGTTCTCCCGCGCACAAGAAAACGTTGTCATGCCTCTTTTATCCACCTAAAGCAAGCCACGTTGTATTTTTCGTAAGTTCTTTGTCTTTCCTTTTGGTAGACGCGCAGTGGCGTCAATTCCGAAACACTCTTTAAAAAATTTACATTCTTTGGGGCTTATCTCGTCCCACAACGATAAACGTCATCTGTCTTTCCCATATTTCCTTTCTTTCACACTGCGAGCCCGGTACTTCCAAGCCACGAATGGCTTGCGCCATAGAGTTTCATACTACTATAACTAGAGGGAAATCAGGCGCTGCGATCGTTCTACCATCATGGGAATGACAGGAAGTACATCCACAGATTGGTGTTCTGTTGAATGGCGAATTAGTCCACAGGTTTTTTTTTTTATTTATGGCAGTTTTTGGTTTCGCTCCAAGCGCAGTTGATAGCCCGCAGTGGGGCAGCGAGGCGGAAAGCTCTCTGCTCTTGTTCTGCCGCTCGAAGTGGCGATAGCACGCTGGGCTATCGTGCATTACCATTTCGGCTATAAAGCGCATTACCATTTCCGCGTGATGTTATCCGTTGCGGCGATCGTTCTGAATGTTATCGTCTTATCAACCATGTTATGACGCATGACCTTCATGACCGTATAGAAAACGTTGCATGGCGGCGTTCCTTCGCTCCCTTTGGAGGGTCGGAAAGCACAATAAAACGCAATAGCGTACCCACCAATGGGCGACTTTAACGTCGACCTAGTGCGCCCTGACGGCAAGTTGATTGTGTTCTTCCTGTATGGAACGGTTTGGAATTGTGTGCTACACGGACGTGAATGTGCCCACCACAGCGTCACCGGTCGTGTATAGATTTAAGCTTGGCGAGAACGTGTCTTGCAAAGCTGTACAACCGATCGCGGTGTGCCATAGCGACAACAAAGCTATAGATCACTGTGGTAACGAATGAGACAAAATAAAGGCGATAAAAACCACGAAGTTACGTGTATGTGTCTTTATTCAATCAATATAGCAATAACCACATAAATCAATATAGTTGTCAATATACTCATCCCAATACAGATTTGCTGGTTATCCTTCTTCACAGAGTGGAAGGGTACAAAATTTTTTTCTTGTCTGTGCGAGATTAAAACTATAGCAAACTTACACAGACAAGAAAGGTATGTATAAACGACGTCATGAATACTGTAATGCTGAATTCACATACATCATCGCTCTTAGAATGGGGGCATATTGAGCAAAATTAGTGTGACGCGAGCAGTATGTGACACGATAGCTTTGTGGGCGCGGGACGTCCTGTAGCACCGGGTTCCCTGCCGGCTATTTATTTCCCTTCGCTGTTTGTAGCGGCAAGGTAAATAAAAATGAAGGATTGCGGCCACTGTAAGTTTCATGGACTATATGAAAAGGGAAATGAATTTGGGCAGAATTTAGCTACTGCTAATTTTGAAAGTATTCGAAAGCGTGCTCGTAAGTTTCGGTGGTACATATTTATATATACGGTAGGTACAATGATGTCAGATCCAATTCGCACCTGTTGGAATCTGTGTGAAGTTTTCGTGGTGCGGTTAGTTGTATTATATAAAGCTTTTCACATTCTGAGCCATATTTAACAGCTTGGCGATTACCGAGCCTAGCATGACAGCGTCCCAGTTTACTATTAACAATCTCCAGGATCGGTCCATTTCTTCCGACTCACGGTAGATGTATCGGCAGCTGTAATCAAAGTGAAGTTTATATACCTCGTATGTCGTACACCTCAAGTTTTCTGTTGGATGCCTCCAAAGCCGGTGAAGTGCCTATAATGCTATAAAGAAATGCGTGACCGAGTGCGGGATGAAACCTTTGATTCCAGCACAGCAGCCCAACGCAGTAACCATTAGGCCACGAACGCACGATTCCCTCGCGCAAAAGTCGCCCTTCGAAGTTCCAGCTTCTCTCATTCTTCCCTCGTCACAGCTAGAGCTTCGAGACGCTGTCTTAGGCCGCAGCGCCTTCGGGATAGGCCCACGTTTTCGTAAGACAGTATTACTCCAATGGTGAGCGTGCGGATTTGACCCTTCTCTGGATCGCACCGCACCAGAGGAGCGGCACTCGCTCGCTAGCACTTTCGCGGCAGCCGGTGGTCCCTAACACGCGGTTCGCTGCGAGTCGCCACCACGGCGGGTTCAGGCCAACGAGGACCGAAGGGACGCACCCGCAGTTGTATGCAACAGACAACAAAGAAGGCGTAGTGACGGAGCTTTCCGCGCAGCTGCGACTGAGACCGCAAACGGATGAAGCACACGACGAGAGTATATAAAGTTTCAGCGCCCCTCGCGTCGCTCCGCGCTCTCGGCCCCGGGGAGGAGAGTCGCTCACCATGGCCGAGGCGCTGCGGGGGAGCCGGCGGCCCGTGGCTGAGTGAGTTGCGGTCAGTCGCTTGCTCTTCAACTGAAAGTAGCATCGGGGCTTCTCCCCGAGCTGCGGAGCCTCCCCGGTTCCAAGAAACGGGGGTGCCTCGGCTGCAGCTTCACAGCAGGGCGCGAAAGGAACTGGGAGTGCCCGGCAGGTGGGGAGTGCTGCGATAATGCCCACTCCACGCAACTTTCCGACGAGCGCGCGTGTAATCGTCACGTGATAACTACGCGCGACCGCTCTTGAGATGCTGGATTGCGCGTGTATCCCCACAACGCGGATACCTACAAAGTGGGTGAGGTCCCACTGTGATGCTGTCGCATAAAAGATTCCCACCCACCACGGCAGCTCAGTGGCTACGGCATTGCGCTATTGTGTGCACGAAGACACGGGTTGTATTTCTGCAACGACGGCCGCATTGCGGTGGAGGCGGTATGGAAAAACGCACGCTAAACACCCATGTGGTCAAGTTATCCGGAGTACGCCACCATGGCGTGCCTCATAATCAGATCGTAGTATTGGCCTGTAAAACCCCAAAATTTACATTTAAGGAAAATTTAGTTACCTGTCAGCTGCATGCAGATAGAGCTGTGTGTTATATTGAGTTACGATTCTTTCGTTATCTGTGATAAAAAAAAAATCACCGAAGATTTCCATACTCCCTAATGCGAAATTTTAGCGCAAGTCTATACTTGTTTTCATTTCGCGATATATTGGCTGGCGCGGACAATCTGTCTCGTGCGGTACATTGCAAACGGAGCGAAGACTGGCGCGCCTCTGTCGCTGATCGGGAGATCGCGAGAGGCGCGTTGGCGCGAGCAGCCGCCGCAGACAGACACCGCTCATGTAGTGCTTTGTTTCCACATATGGTATCGGTGAACGCTCTCGCCACGTGCCTTATCGATGGCTTCATCAGTGAACAGACGACGGCGCGCTGCTCTGGCGCCATCTCGGAGCGGTCGCCGCCGCAGAGCCCGTCTTGCGTGCCACTGCGCTTTCGACGCTTTCGCCGTACCCTCATCCTCCGTTTCCCTCTTCGCGCTCTCTTCGCTGTTGCTGTCTTTCACTTCCCGCTGTGCTCCGCGTTCGCCCTGTGCTCGTTCACTCTGTTACGCCGACGCTCAACGCGGGAACGGGCGCCCAAGAGCTGCTCTCTAAAGAGATTCGTCTTTTTGTCTCCGCGAACTGTAACACGCAATCTGCTGACCGTGTTAACGCACCGCCGCTTCGAGTTCCGTAGTTTATATGGCTGAACTCAGCGACAACATAAAATGAAAAAAAAAAAAAAGGGAAGGCCGACACGCACTGAAGCAGTGAAGTTGTAATTGCGCATAATCTTGCTACTTCAGTTTCGCTGGAGATAAATGCTTGCTTATTACTATGCCAGAGTTTGCTGAGCATATTGATTTTGCTAAATGACGGAGCAGCAATGTGATCTGGGTAGGCGCAATGGAAACGGAGCGCGCAGAAAATAAAATAGAAGCAGCACAATTTTTCACAAGAGAGTACAGGTGAATGCGAGCTTCCCGCCACATGACAGTTCGCTCTGCGCTTTTCCCGCAAACGTGTGGCCTTATTCAGTATATATATATATGCTATCATTTCAATGCTATGAATGCATTTCATTTGGCACCCCCCCCCCCCCCCCCCACCTCTCTCTACCCTAGAAAAAAAAAAGCAGATTGGAATAAACTGCTGACAATGAAACGCCACTGCGCACACATTCCTTTTTTTAAACGTGTCTCGTCTGGCGCCTATATCCACACTAGTGCAGTGTCGATGCGGTCACTGTCGGGTTCGTCTCACAGCGGCCGGTTAACAAGAAACTAATCTCAGCGACATTTCGACGGCTCCCGCACCTGGAACGAAAGCCTCGAGCCCGGTCATTCAAGTCTTCCTGAAACGGTAATACGGTTCCGCCATGATAAAAAGAAAGAGAAGAAAACACTAATTGTACGTCTCGAGCGGTATCGCGATTGCCTAAGTGAATACTCGCTGCTCGTTAGCACCGACTTTGCGCGATGCATTTGCACGGCCGTCCGCACTTGGCTGTTGCATGTCCTAGATGCGTGCCTGCGTGCCCATCGTTGTTCGTTTTCGCGCAGGGCTATCCTGTTCAGGAGAAAAAGAAATCCGTCCCAAAGATTTCTGGCAGCCTCAACCGATGGGTCGCCGACGACAGCGGCGCCATATAACCGACGCGAAGCCAGCGGAGGCCAGCCAGCCACCATCCTCCGAACCAGCGCCACCGGGCCCACCGCTGACGGCAGCTGCAGGACCGTTGGTGCCGGTAACCGCGCAGCCGACGTCAACTACATCGTCGGAATCGCTCTCGCCGTCGACGTTAGCCGCTGCGGCGGGTGCGACCGCGGACGCGACGCAGGATGAGTGTGTTGTATACCTGCGGGAGCTGTGGTCGACCATCCCCGTGGCCAGAGCCCGCTACTGTGAGCCCCGCTCGTCCACGATGAGCGCACCGCAGGCATTTCCCCCGTCGCGGTCGTAGGCACTTGGCAGCTCGGCGACACGAATAGCACACACATTATATCACTTTTATTTTCATCCTGTTAGTCCTCGTCTCGTCCCATCTCTCAATGTCTTAGCGAATAAATGTGTGTGCCACGCGTGCTTTCTTGTCAGTGTCGACTACAGAGCCTTCCTGGGATACTGAGCCGTTCGTCGCGCTTCGCATGTCCGGGGCAGACGTGACTGAAGCGTGAGAAAGCCTGTGTAGCAGAATTTGCGCTTCTTGAGCTGCCGGGGTCATGGCTTAATGTATTTCTTGTGCAGTTTAGGTGTCCTTGGTTTAAGAAATACTAGCAAAGAGGAAATAGTGTCACATATTGAAATACGCCTTATTGTACCTGCATGCAAATACATTAACGAAACAGGCAGCAAGGCACTCGAGAACTTGCTTTACGAATAAAGTTCGCATACGACGCTAAGTAAATTGAGTGAGAAGAAAGGTTTGTGGAAGCAATAATAGGCGCTGTGGGTTTCGATTACCTAGAATGCAGCAAGTGCGAGTCGTGCGCTACCCGCCGCCTTAGCTTAGTGGCAATGGCGTTGCGCTGCTAAGCTCTAGGTCACGGGTTCGATCCCGACTACGGCGGCTGCATTTTGAAGGCGCTAGTACCCAGAAATGCACGTGAACTTATTTAGATGCATGTTGAAGAACCTGAGGTGGTCAAAATTAATATGCAGTCCCCCACTGTCGCGTGACTTATAATCAGATCGTAGTTATGGCCCGTAAACCATCCACAATCTAACGTTATCTTTTAGGTTATGCGCGCGATTTCGACTGCTATTGGCGAAAGTGCGCTAGAAATGTGTTTGTGTGGTGGGCTTTAAAGTTTGGCCTTGCAATGTTTGTGTATAATTACTGCTTGCGCTAACAGAGCAGTAGAGGTGTATGGGCGCCGGCTGCAAATGGAAGAGTAAACACCAGTCTTTTGTTTCGTTTTTTTTTTCTTCCCGGCTTCAACGCTTGCAACAACCTTTGATGCGCTTCTTTGTTGCGTTTTAGACTGAGCTTGGCGATCCAGTCAGACATAGGAATAGCGAGACAGCATCATACATTTCGAGTGCAATGTCCGTTATATGCTATGAACAGCGAAGCTGTTTCCACACGCCGGCCATGCAGTGATCGTTGGTGTCATGCGCCGAGGTGTTTCATTTTAACGTTGACAGAATTTTTCAATACTACATGTGGATGATGCAGTCGAGACCACATAGAAATAATACCTTCGTAGCACAAGACGTGCTTGCTGTCAAAAGATTGTTATAATAGTACTTTCCTGCAAAGTTACTGATGAACTGAACAAGGCGTAGAAGAAACACTTTATTGCCAGAAACGACGAGCACGGCGCTTACTGGCAGAAACCACTGAATTAAGTAGGTTCTAAGTTCTGTAAACTAAATAATCGGGTTCTCGGAGTTCGCCAAGATGTTGACGTGATCTGAGACGAAGCGCCTAACCATTTGAGGGGGGGGAGGGAGGGAGGCGGCTGGAAGGGTGCATGTTCTTGGTCATCCTCACCACCCGAGTCCTCCATTTCCGGAAGTCGTCGCACCTCTGCAGCTGTTTTTTTTTTTTCTCAGAGGTGCTCTCCTAAGCCCCTTCACTGCCGAAGCCATCGCAGCTCCGGCAAAACCAGTAGCCGCCACTCGGTGAACACGCACGGCGCCACGTCACGACGCGCTTCCATCCCCCTCCTAGTGCCTCCGCGGCGTGAGGGAGTGGCTTTGGAAAGAAAGAAGAGGAGGAGGGGGGGGAGGAAGGGCCTCTCCGGGGAGAGGGTAGCATTGTGTGCCATGCGAGTAGAGTATGCCGTGTAAGCTTTTGCTTTCACCTTTGTGACGAAGGTCAGACATTACCAGACCATACGGTTACCACACAGTTACCGCTCCTATTGAGCGCTCGTCGCAGCGTCTGCGACTAGAGGTGGTCACAACTGCTGGACGGGGCTCGGAACCGGTCCCTGAGGAAGCGACGCCCGAAGTACCGGTAGGCTTCGCACGTATGGGCAAGGCGTGGTGGTAAGGGGAGCGAGCGTCGCCCATAACGCATGGATCAACATAGCTGCACAATGGCCACCTCCTAAAGCATGCTAAACGGATTTTTTCATAGCTGCAAAGTTAGTTTTTCATAAACATTATTTTATATATTTGTGAAAATGTTTTGTTAAACGTGTGAGACGTTATTGCGTCGTTGATTGCGACGTGCCCCTTTTATTTATTTACGAAATAAGAATCTTACAATAATTGGGTTGTGACCATGAAATTTTGCACTTACAAATACCGAAATTCGCACGTGCTTATATACATCTCGGAAGACTATTTTATACCAAGGGTGTGTTAATAACTGAAATTTTGAATACGAGTCTAAGTGTTTGCTATTTCATTCCTACACAATTAGAGAATTCACGATTAGAATTTGTCGAACGTTCGTTTCGTTCGAGTGCCTATGAGGGACAACAACAGTTCTTGCAATCTACAGGGAGAAAAATTGATGCCAATAGATAGACTCGTCTGAATCATTCTGGTCTAGCAGAACCGAAGTTGTCGAGCTGACGATCGAGGTCTTGAACAAAGACACGAATTAGGTCACTTATGCGCAAGAGTCGTTCAATAAGCATGTTTCGCTTTAGGCAAACTGAATTCGTTGTCTCGATTTAAGCAAAGCAATTTATTATTTGACCAATCTCAGCATGTTTGGTTTCTTTTTTTCAAAATGATGAGTGGTGCCGTGATATGGCCTTTAGCTCTTCCAATGAGCACTATACTTGTTACGTGCCTATGAGACGTGCTGTTGCTTTTTTTTTCTCATTACCTTCACTGCCATCGTGCAAACGATGAGATTTTACTGCGCTTTTGTTTCTCCCCTACAAGGTTCCTAGTCGACCTGACATCCAGTTGTTAACTGCATTACATGTATCAAATAATGTAAACAAGTATTTTGTTGAACAGCCTCCGCATTTTTTTTCATAGCTTGTGTTTACATCGGCTCCATCTTCTCGAAATGTTTTCGCCGCGATTTTCTGTGCATACCAGCCCTAATTTTGTACCATTCGAATCGTGAGACCACCAGGACTCTGTAGATACCAAGTTATCAGGTGGGACATTTAATTTTCCGGTACTGCGACCACTTTTGTGTTACGATCACGCCGTCGCCGCGCTAAGGCTAAGCGCGTGCGCCAGGTGCTCGGCCTACCAGGCTACCTGGCACGTTCCCGCGCGTGTCCGTGCGAGCTCTGCTACGACGCACAAGCCCCTGGCCAAATCTGCGAAGCATGGAAGTCGAAGTATGTGGCAAAGATATTTCCCCAGAAGAGTTAACCGCCGAGATGGGTTGGTGTACCGCCCGTTCCCGTCGGTGTACCGCCCGTCGCCCAGACGAGCAGCGGGGCCGAAAACTATCCCAAGAACAACAACCTAGGACGCAAGACTCTCGCTCTCGCTATAGACCCAGGCAGCAAGTTAGAACTCAGGTTCTCAAGGCCGGGCGCATGCTCCCACTACCAGCAAATGAGATCAAGATCATCGTCAGACCCAAAGGAGCACTCAATATTTCCAAGGTCGGCAGCCCTACAGTGACTGCAGCTATTCTTCAAGCAGCGCAACTTAGCTCAGAAGACAGTCAAAACGACACAATATGCTCGAACAACCAGCAAAACATCATGGTGATCAGCACGCCCAGCCCGCAAAATGCGGACCGGTACGTCAGAATCAAGTCCATCCAAGTCAACGGGGTGACCCTCGAGGTCAGCGCGTACGAAGCCGCCCCAGATAATACCACCAAAGGAGTCATCAGAGGCATCCCTCTCACCGATGACGCCAGACAAGTCGATGCTAACATCATAAATGATCGTAATCCTCTAGCCCTGGCCGCAAAGCGAATCGGTTCCACCACGACCATCATCATTGCCTTCGACGGACCTGACGTACCATACATGGTTCGGTATGGCGCAACACTAATCCCATGCTCCCTGTACCGCAAGCAGATCGATATATGTTACCACTGCGGCCGCCTCGGGCACCGCATGGACGTTTGCCCGTTCCCTAATAACAAGATCTGCCGGGGCTGCGGTGCTCGCAACCCAGATCAAGATCATCAGTGTACACCCAAGTGCATGTTGTGTGGTGGACCCCACCCCACAGCGGACAAAGCCTGTACTGCCAGATACAAAACGCCGTACGTTATACGAAGACGCCTCGGAGAACGCCGAGTAGCACAGCATTCAGCCCTTCATTCAGAAGATTTCCCGTCCATGGAGACCAAGCACCAGTCCCGGTCCCGCTCCGTCTCCAGACCGATGTCGGATCGAGGTCGGTCCAGATCAAGATCCACGTCGACTCCAGGAGCCAGATATACCTCAGAAAAGGTGAGCTTCGCAGAGGCCCTGACGGGCGTCTCGCGAGAGGGTCACGTTAAATCCCCCCCACTGCCTAAACCCAACACAGACAACACAGATAACACAGACATCGAACACCTTAAGAAAGAAAACGCAGTTATGCGTGATTTAATCCAAAAGCTTACCCAGGAGGTTCACAGCCTCAAACAACCCAAAACCCAACCCACACCTAACACCCCAGAACCCGCTACCAGCAGCCAAACCGAAGAACTCTCAAGACCAGCCCCAAAAAAGCGAGCCCTCCAAGAAGGAGCTCAGGGCCAAGTACGCTCCGAAGTCAAGGATATGCTCATAACACTCCAAAGCACGGTGGAAACTTTACAGAATTCTCTAATCGCCCTTATGCACAGAGTCACCACCATGAAAGCTAATATTCAAACCCTTTTCACACAACCCGCTTCCACCGCTCAAACCGTACCCATGGACACCACAGGAACCGTCGCCGCCACCCTGCCACCTGTGGCATCCCCTATCCTTCATCATGGCCCACACTAAAACTGACACAACATTGTGGCAGTGGAACTGCCGCGGCTACCTCCATAAACAACCCGTTCTCCGTCAACACCTCCGTGCTACTTCATGTCAACCCGACGTAATCTTGCTCCAGGAAACGCACAATACTCCGGTCAGCCTTCCAGGATATCACTCTTTCACTGCGAACAACGCTCCACACGGAGTCTCCACACTCGTTCGAAAAAGAATTACCGCAATCGAACACGATCTCAACGATCGGCGCACCGAACACCTCTTCATTGAGCTCATCCCGCACAGAAAACGAAAGGAAGGAATATTTATCCTCAATATCTACAATACTCCATCTCAACGCCATAGCCGATTTCTAACCCTCTTCAAAAAGGCCCTTAACATCGCAGGCAGCGGCCCCCTTATCATCGGAGGTGACTTCAATCTCCCGCACACAGGATGGGGTTACAGACGCAGCTCTGCTGCAGGTCGTAACTTATGGCAAGACTCCCATGATCTCGGGCTTACGCTCATTACTGACCCAGCCTTCCCCACTCGCCTCGGCACTTCTACTGAACGAGACACGACGCCAGACCTCACTTTCACCAAAAACGCAGACAACGCCCATTGGCGCAACACCCAACACGACCTCGGGAGTGATCACTCTATCATCGAAATTACTCTCCCACACCTAACAGCCGTTATGAGACGAACAAGGGACTTTACTTGGACGGACTGGGATGCGTTCCGTAAACGCCGTGTAACAGCAGCGACGGACACTCCCATTACCGACATAGAATCATGGTCACGTGATCTACTGTCTGATACTAAATCGGCCACCCGCATTATCACAACAGACGCCCCGACTGAGCGCATGGACAGTAGACTCGCCCACCTTATCGAGGCCAAATCATCCATCCTCTCTAGATGGAAGGGACAACGACTCAATAGAAGACTCAGACGGAAGGTTGCACTTCTCAACAAGGAAATTGAAGCACACTGCCGCGTTCTAAGTCACCAACAATGGACAGAGCTCTGTCACTCTCTAGACGGGCAACTCCACCATCCCCGCTCGTGGAAAATCCTCAAACATTTGATTGATAGCACCACCACCCGCTCATATCAACAAGATCGCCTCACCAAGCTTTTATTCACAGAAAGCAAAACGCATGGCCAGGACCACGTTAAGAATAGCTTATGTGAAAAGTACATCCCATCTGGGCCCACTCAGCCTCACGGCCCATACACAGGGACCTCCAACCCTGCCCTTGATGAAGATTTCAGCGTGGCAGAGATTCATGCTGCCCTACATAAGCTGAACAGCCGTTCGGCGCCAGGCCCAGATGGGGTTACGAATAAAACACTAAGAAATCTAGATGACCCCTCGGTGCAACAACTCACCGAATACATCAACAACTGCTGGCGCCAGGGATCAATTCCCCCGACATGGAAAACGGCCAAAGTAATTCTCATCCCGAAACCCGGTAAGCCATCTAGCCTCGCCAATCTCCGGCCCATATCGCTAACTTCATGTGTAGGCAAGGTCATGGAGCACGCACTCCTAACCCGTGTAAACACTCACCTCGAAGACACATGTGCTTACCCCGACTCGATAATTGGCTTTAGACAGCATCTTTCCACCCAAGACGCTATGCTCCAACTTCAGCATCAAATCCTAGATGGCAAATCCCGACACACGAAGGCGATCTTGGGCCTCGACCTCGAGCGCGCCTTCGATAATATAAGGCACTCCACCATCCTCGAGCGCATCTCCTTGCTCAACCTTGGAGAACGCATTTATAACTATGTAAGGGACTTTCTATCCAATCGGAAGGCCTTCCTGTCGGTCGGAGACATTCGATCAGAGGAACTCTCCCTCGGCAGCACGGGCACACCGCAAGGCTCTGTCATTTCCCCAATACTGTTTAATCTGGTTATGCTCGGACTAGCACAAGAACTACAAAAACTCGACGGCATTGAACACACCATATACGCCGATGATATTACAATCTGGGCTGCAAAGGGCAGTGACGGCCAAATCGAAACTGCCCTACAAGACGCCATTGACGTCGTAGAAAATTATCTTGAAGGCACGGGACTCCGCTGTTCCCCCGAAAAGTCGGAGCTTCTCCTATACCGACCCACACTCCGTGGACGCCCCCCGCGGGGCTCCACGGCTAAACGCCAATACGAGGAAATAGAGCTCAACCTGAGGGATGGCAGACCTATACCCGTGGTCCCTTGCATCCGCGTTCTTGGTATGACCATAGAAGCCAACGGAGCTAACTCTACGGCTATCTCAAAGATCCTTCGACAGACCGCCAATACATCCAGACTGCTGAAACGAGTGACCAACCGGCGAGGGGGTATGAAGGAAGACAGCCTCATCCGCCTTGTCCAATCTTTTATCGTCTGTCCCATTACTTATGTTGCGCCCTTTCTCAACTGGTACAAAGCTGAAAAGACTAAACTGGACATCATCATTAGAGGAGCCTATAAGCAGGCCTTAGGACTACCCAACCACACCAGCACGGATCTTCTACTACAATTAGGTATCCACAACACGCTAGACGAGTTAATCGAGGCCCGACGTCGATCTCAACTAGAGCGGCTTACTCTCACGGAAACGGGCCGCAGCATTCTAAACAAGCTTAATATCACCTACCACCGTCAACATGGAGACAAACACCCAATACCACGCGAAATTCAGCAATGGATACACGCCGACCCTATTCCGAAAAACATGCACCCAGACTACAACAAAGAACGCAGGAAGGCACGAGCTACTTCCCTCATCAAAGCTTACGCCAACACAGCGGGTGTCACCTTCGTCGACGCAGCTGAGTACCAAGATGGACGGCGCTTTGCGGCGGTTACCACAGCAGGCGGCTTGCTCCGACATGCTGCCAGCATCATTACAAAAAATGCCGAGACGGCCGAGGAAGTGGCCATTGCCCTGGCCACTCTTGACCCATCCTGTCACACCATACTGAGCGATTCTCGCGCAGCAGTCAACAACTACATCAAAGGTCGTATTTCTCATCAATCACTCCGTATCTTACGACAAGCCCCGCATTCGTCTGAAAATCAAATCACCCTCGTCTGGATCCCAGCACACGCCGGCGTTGTCCACCCGCACCTCACCAACCTCAACGAGGTTACACACTCCGTAGCACGAGAACTAGTCAACCGTGCCGGAGACGGTGCAGGTGCACCCGCAGGGCGCGACCGCCTTACAAGATACAACGACCTTGTAAAGTCATTTTACCTCGCAAGAAGAACCTTCCCCACCCCTCACCGCAAGTTAAACAGGGCACAGGCAACCACCCTTCGCCTGCTACAGACGAATACATACCCCTCCCTCACACGCTATCACACTATATACCCCGACATCTACCCGAGCCAGACGTGCAAGGTCTGTAAAACTGAATCGGCAACACTCCCCCACATGCTATGGGAGTGCAAAGATCAATACCAAGAGCTTAATCCCGTGACCCTCTCGTCGAGATGGCACGCCGCCCTGCGCAGCTCCCATCTCGACGACCAACTCTGGGCGACCCAGCAGGCCTACGAAGCGGCGAAGAGGCAAGACCTCGACGTCCCATCGTGGGAGGCCTAGGCCCAGCCGACAGAACTGCTGGTGTTCATTAAAGTTTACTCTCTCTCTCTCACTGTTTTAGAAATTGCGAATAATCAATATTCGATTGGATTTCCGAAGGTCGCTTTTCTCGGATGTTCGTATTTGATTCGAGTGACAAACTTCGCTATTCGAACATCCTTATGAATTTATGCACGTACTCAGTATGGATGACGATAAAGGGAAACGCAGAATAGAGGGAGCGCACGGATGGACACGTCAAGGGGCCGCACTTTTGGGACGCCGCTAACCAATATGGCCGCTTGTATGCGTACGCCTGCTGGTTGCTGCCATAACGTCAAACTTCATTGATGTTCGCGTAAAAACGTCGACTGCTCACTGCCATGTGCCGGGGAGCCAATTTCTTCTACCTTATACAGACGAAATGCGCATGCGCCGTGTAGACAAGTCGATAGACTATGCAGGGCGTTGCCACGGGGAACGATAAAGCTTGCTGGGGCAGAACCGGTTAGTGCTGAGAACCGGTTGACGAACCGTTATAAATTTTTATCTATAAAGCTTACAAAAATTTCACAATTTATATAGAAAAAACAACAAATGGAGCTGAACCTGCTCTAAATGTGAGCGTGTCGATCCCGAACCTAACCGGCATTTCTTTTGGTTCGACACCCTGCTTTAAACTACACCCAGACACTTGTTTGGCAAGACGAAGTGCAGCTACATCAACTATTTTTACCAATACTTTTCAGGGACCTTCATATATTTATAGCACAAAACCACCGAGACCGACCGTGAGGACACAATGCAAACACTTGTGCTGAGGGCTTCCTGTTCGCGTCTGTGGTTTTGCCCTATAAACTAAGATATGCAATTGTGGACCACCCTCATTTTAGAGTGGTTGAATAGGATGAGTCTGTACAGCCATGCTGTTTTGGCGTAGGTGCAGGAACACAGCAGTGCCCGGGGGGAAGTGCATGGTTCAGCTGTAATAGAATGAACAAGCAGCGAAGTGGCCGACACTAAGCAGACTCATATATAGAAGCATGAAATCTTGAGCGTAATTCACATACCTTAAATGCATTATTCTCAGCCTCATGTAAAGTTGCTTTCTACGTAACGAATCATCACGGCTGTGATTCGTCAGGTTATTTTACTCCACACACAGCGTTGCAATAAGGTCTATGCAATGGTAAGTAATACGAAAAGGAATAAAATATACCTGTTATTTCTGAATTTGAATTGTACATGTTAATGCGTACCCAAGGTGCCAATTTCCATTTTGTGTGGAAGAATTTTGCGTTCGGCACATAGACTGAGCCACTGTGACCTCTTGAGTGCAAATTTCTGTGTCCCCTTTCCCAGCGCGTGTGTGGTTATTCCGCATTTGCTTGGACACTCGTGTAGTCAGTACATGATGATACAAAACATCCAGTGTGCATGTAAACTTACAAAGAACATATTGTGCATTAATCACAAAGCTGCACTCAAGGAACTGTCCGTTGGTTTGCTTTGAAAATAGAGAATTGCAACAAATGTTTCTCGAATGACCTGTGCACAGTGCTAATAAAGGAGCCTGCGCAATTTTTTGCAATTAATTGGATTGCTAATGAACTAATATCTATAAGGCCGACATTGTGCTCTTTCATTAGTGTCTGGTGCAACTTGGGCAGACTCAATGAACATGCATTTGTCGCCTAATAGCTATTGTGGGTTGGAAATTGTATGTAATTTGCTCTGGCATTAAATGCAGTTACTGGCAAACTGTTTATGTTATCCTATGCACTTTTCACTTTTTTAAATGTGACTTTGCATTAGCTAGCGAGGTTGTTAATACACAAGAATAAGGTCCACCCACTCATGCCGAACTCACCCAAACAAGAACTTGGATAGAGCTTGCGAAAGTTTACCGTCCTCATGAATCTTTTACAAGCTTTTTTTTTTTATCTAGGGAAAGAATCGGAAGAGAATACACGCACGGATGATGCTGATAGCATCAAATGGTTTCAAGACGATCAGCATTGATTGTTACCATTGCTGAGAAAGGAAGCATGCCTGTCATGATACTGATTATTTATATGCATTTTGATAGTGTGTCATAAGTTGTATAAGCGTTCAACACGCTATCGGTTAGCGAAATGGGAATATGTTGGCCACCTAGGCCTTCTTGCATGGCCATTGCTGCCTTGTGTGCCCCAGTAAGCCTTTGAGATCTTAGAAGGGTTCGGGGGCGAGCTAGTTGGTACGGGTCATTCATTTTAAATAGCGCCAAAAAAACACACGGACAAGGAAGAGCACAGGACCAGGGCTGACTGCCAACAGCACCTTTATTGAAGCCCGCCCAAATATATACTATTCGCAACGGGCTGAAACAGAGAAAGGAAGAAAGGGGAGGCGAGTCATCGTCAGTAAACTCCCGCGGCGCAAGCGTCAAACGTAAAGCTATACATATGTAAAATACACAATATGTGCACAATCGAAACTGGTTAACTTCTAAGGAACTTAAGTTCCTTATCGCAAAGAGCGATAGAAGGGGCGCTTACGCAAGTGGCTCCTAACATACAAATCGAAAAGGCCTCAAGGATTTCCCTGGCTGTCTGATGGCTGTATCTTCTCAGCACACGTGTGTCTTTCAGGCGAGGTGAACAGCCACATTTTGCACCATGAATAGCTAGATTACTACCAGTCTTAATCTTGACACAGTACGCATGCGCACGTAAACGTTCATTAAGGCAGCATGTATATATTTGTGCGGGCTTCAATAAGCATGTTGTTGGCAGTCAGCGCTGGTCCTGTGCTCTTCCTTGTCCGTATGTGTTTTTTTTTTTTAGGCGCTGTTTAAAATGAATGACTCTGTCATCTTTCTGGAAAGAATGAAGTATCAATACTGCTGTTTGCGGCTACATTTCAACCAGCAACAAAAATTGTAAATATGCGATTTCAGTCCATAGAAGGTATCTTGTCAACAATATTAAATAATATTTGCCTTCATATAAATATTCTGCTATTGAACTAGCATTTGTTAAGCATCCCTACGTGCATAAGGCGATTATTATACGGAATATTGCTCTTACGTCAGTCATAGTGAATTGTATACTTCTAACAAACAATTAACCTTCCCTTCCTTGCTGCATCAAGTTAACCAATTGTGCACAACGCTTTTAGACGCGTTAAGAGTTTCAATCAACTGCTGAGCCCATTTTTAGTTTATGTAGTTGAGTTAAGGTTTCATTCGGTTAAATTCCCGCTGGGCCTGTTTCAAGTAGCACTTCCTCTGTGGCACTAATTTTCCATAAGAAAAAGTGAGCATGCTATGCGCCACAGTATTTTAAGCTGACATTTAAACTTCGCAGAGTAAGAAACATGAAGAACAATGTGCACGTTTCTTAGCAAGCCGTACTTGAAGCTTTATACGCGTGCTGATTGATAAAATGAAAAAAAAAAAGAATTACCCGTCAGGCTGCGCAACGGCATACCACGGCAATTGCAGCATCTCTAAGGAGGAACGCACAAATCAAATCAGTTTATTTCAGCACCAGAGGAGACAATACAACAGTCACAGCAGCTATGCTGTGGGGCTAAAGCAAAAATCCATCAAGGCTTGACGAAGGCTTTCACACCATTTAACACATAGCAAACAGCAACACGAAATCATGGGTATTATACAGTGACGAAAGCATTTCTTTTGGTATATTGTATGGATTGCATTCTAAGCGCACATAAAAAGAGGATGTTTGGAGAAATAGAACCGTATCATTCATTTATTGTGTAAAACCTGTTTACTGTTAGTGGCAGTAAATAGTTCGTCATTTGGCGGTCATAGTTGGTACGGGTGTAAGGGATCTTCCAATCATCAGTGGCTCGCGTGATATACGGATAGGTGCGTGGTGTTAAATGCGTAACTGTATAAAAAATAATAATTTTTTTCGGCAAATACAATATCGCTTAAGTAAAATCGAATTGTAAATGTCAGGCATTGGTTGTAAATTTAGGGCTTCGAAGATGGGTTTAGAGTGTGCATCGCGTGGAGGACCTGCCATTATACGTGCAGCTTCATTCTGTAGTCTATATATTCTGCTTAAGTTCTCTTCTGTTGTAGAGCCCCATACTAGATAGCAATAACTTAGTGTAGATAAAGATCGAGAATTATATAGTAAAAGTTTAATTCCTTGCGGCGAGAGAAAACGCAGACGCGATAAGACACTTACGCTACGAGAAAGTTTAGAGTGAACAAGCTCAGCCTGAGTTTTCCATAGCATACTTTCGTGAAAAATCACTCCCAGTGTTTTCACTATAGGTTCAATTTTAATTGTTTCCGGGCCAGTCGTTAGGGTCAAATCGCATTTTAAGGGCTTACTTTTGGGACGACAGAGTACTGATTGTTTTAGAGGTGTTTGTAATTAACGAATTGCTTATGCTCCATGTGTTCACTAATTCTAAGACACCGTTTGCTTTATCCACAACTTTATGCAAATTGCAGTCCTTAAAAAATAACCTTGTATCATCTGCATAAATAATGAAAGTTGTACTATTATCGATGTTAACCAAGTCATTTACGTAGATATTGAAAAGTAGCGGACCCAGTATACTACTTTGGGGCATGCCAATTGAGAATTCTTTAAAATTAGGTGCGTAGCCATTAATTTCAACTTTTTGCTGTCAGTATTCAAAATATGACTTTATGGCATTTAATATGTTACTGCGGAAGCCATAGTGGTCTCTTTTATTAATTAGTGTAACGTGGTTAATTCTATCGAAGGCTCGTGAGAAGTCAACGAAAATTCCGAGTGTATATGTTTCCTTTTCCAATGCATCCAGTATGATTTCTTTTTTCGTTAGTAGCGCAATTTCGCTTGAACGCTGCTTTGTGAAACCAAACTGAAAAGGCATCATAATGTGGTGCTTGGTTAAGAATTAAACTATTAATTTATCTATTAGTTTTTCAATTACATTAGAAAAAAACTGGTAGTATGGAAATGCGTCTATAATGTGATATGTTATTTTTGTTTCCACCCTTGAAGATAGAGAACTTTGGCTATCTGAAGACACCCAGGAAAAGTTCCTAAGGAAAACATTAAATTAATGATATATTCTAAGACAATACAATAAGAATAACATCTTTAATTGGCCGAATTTCCAGGCCGTCAGCGTCACCACACCTGCTGTTCTTTAGGGACGTGAAATCAGCCGTAACCGCCTGTGTAGTTACCGGAAACAGAAATGCACTTTCGCTTATTTACGCGCCCATGAAACGGCTGAAATTACTGTCATGTGAGCTCCCTCCAATGGAGGTAAAGAATTTATTAAAGACTTCGGAAAGGTCATCACCAGTGAGGATCTGGTTGTCCACGGTAAGTTTAATCGGGTGTGTGCTGCCGTTTGAACATGGATTAAGCAACATGTTTAACTTTTTCCAGACGGCTTCAGATGTTTTGGTTTCCTCAAGGTCAAAAAGGTTGCTGAACTATTCAAGTTTGCTGTTCCTTAAAAGAGAATTTGTACTATTCCTGTGTTTTCTAAATGTCTTAAAGTCTTCTTTGTCTCTAGATTTTAAAAAGCGCCCGTAAAGTGTATTTTTTTATTTTATAGCTTTAAGGCACTCTGAAATAATCCAAGGTTTCCCTGCCATACGTGGCCGCTTTTTCTTAAATGGAAATCACTCGTTGTAGGCTTCTATGAAAGTTTCAATGAAGACATTATATGCTGTGTTAGCATTGTGTTCACGGAAAACGGCGTCCCATGTTATCGTGGATATACATGCAACAAACATATCAATGGTGCTTGGGCATATGCACCGGAATTGTGGATGCGGTGGCTTTGCACCCCTAAACTGAAATTTCTTTTGGCTTAAAATTACATATACAGGTAGCTGATACCTAATATGTGTTTTAAGGACACCAGAAGAAATAGGTGCCGTTGTGCTATTTGCTATAGAGGAATCTGTATGTGTGCAGGAATGAGCATGGAATCGAGTAGGTTCTTTTATATAACATATATGTAGATGCGTTAGATTCCAAGATATCACAAAGGTCAAGACGTTGGGGGCTTCAAGATGTCAATATTTATATCACCGCCGATAGTAAGGTTGTAATCATTTTCATTCGCCCGCGATAGGAAAGTGTCCAAAAGCGTAAGAAAGATAGACATGTTACATTTAAAAAAATTCCCGAACTACATTTCACAGTCAGCATCTCGTAATCGTCAGTAATGATAGAAAAAAAAAAGAACCTCAACTATTTCACACTCAAACACATCTTTTACTTAAAGCATAACCCCACCACCCATCTTATCACCCCGGTTCAAGAGATAAGTAGCATAACTAGGTAAACGAAAAACTTCAGATTCGTGGCGATACCAGGTTTCGGTAACCATGATGACGTCGAAAGAGAATTCAAACGATTCAAGCAGTATGGTTATGTCGTCTGACTTGTTTCTGGCTGATTGTGCATTTACATGAAGGAAATAAATGTGGCGGTTCTTTTTTTTTTTTTTTTTTGCGGATAGCGATAGACTCAACTCGTGTGGCGTTAGAAAGTGTGCAGTCGTATTGATACTTTTTTTAAAGATGAAACTCAACGAGTTCAGATGATCTTTTCTAGATCAATTTCATTTGTTAGCTGAAGCACCTACGACTTCTCATCCTTTCGCGTAAAAGATTTGCCGCCCTTTGACCAGGCAAACCTCCATTCGGCTTTCTTCTTGCGCACAGTTTGTCGAAGTAGCTTCTTTAACTGCGGGCATAGGCGTTCATTTACGTAGAGAAAGGTCTTTCCTGGGCAACCAATATCGGCTGTCTTTAAACGTATCTTCTTCGTCTTCTCTAACACTGCGTCCCGCTTTGACCGGCTGTTGAACTGCACAACAATATGGGGGCAAGAGCCGTGTTTAGTGGTCAAGCGATGGCAAATTCCTATGTCATCTTCCCTCACGGATTCGCCGACAGCTTCACCAATTTTCTGAATTTTCTAATAGATAACGCCGCATCGCTACAGCCTGTGCCGCGCTGTTGCCGCGGCAGGCCTTGATTCTTGTAGCTGGAGTTTAAAACGTGTCTTGGGCGTCTTTATGTGTGTGTGGCGTTCTTGCAAGCTGCCCCCCCCCCCCCCCCCCCCACTATGACATATAACTACAAATAAAGTGCGCCATGCCAGCGGACACACCAGCGTAAACGATATATATGTCGTTGCGAGCCGTGTTTGGCTGAGATAAAACGATTGCGCCGCGTTTCAAGGGTGGATTAACGCGTCCATGCGACGCATGCTACCGCAGAGCCGAATGTGGCAGTTCAGAGGCCGCGTTTTCGCCGTGGCGCTGGAACTTGAACCCACATCGACAAAAAAAAAAAATTGCGTTTCGGCTGCCGTTGGCGATAGCTGCCAACCTCGAACACCTTTGCTTCGCCAAACGGTTGCCACTTCACGGCTGACGGGCGCCAACATAAGGCTTTGTTGCGTAGAAAAGTGCCACCGAACGTCATGCTGCCGCTCCTTAATTTCAGCCGCCCGCGCCGAAACTGACGTATTTACACGTCACCACCTCTGCCACTCCCTGCGAATCAGCCACCTCCGTCTCAACTCGCATCCGCGGCGTTCCTCGAGCCGACCACCTCCCGCGTTTCGTTGGGCCACGCGTCGCACAAGAGAGGTACCACGCTCCACGACTGGTGGCGCCACCCTAATTTCCTATTTGCGTTATTTCTATCGCTTACAAAAGCTCCGTTCTCGCTGCGAATCACAAATTCTTTATTTCAGAAGCCTAATGTTTCAACCTAGTTCGGCGTAATATTTTCCTTTAGTGTCGCTTTAAAGCCAAGACAAATGTGAGCATAATATACGGCTGTGTCGAACTTGTTTTAACATACAGACACTGAACTGGAACGACGGTAGAGAGTACTTGAGGTATTCTTTGTTGCGCACAGTTGTTCACCTGGCCATGTTATATAACAAAGGCAGAGAAAAATTTCGTTTTGTATATATAGGTAAGCCAGGACACGCAGGAAGGATCCTCCTTTTGTTATAGAGCAGTCAAATGCTACACGTGCTATACCAAGTAATAATATGACAAACAAAACTATGCAGTCATTTGAAACCTAGCCTTTTCCCGCTCAGTACAGTTTATTGTAAACCTTCCCTAAGAGCTCATGAATTAGGCGCAGCTATAACTACGCTGTACGAGACAGTCTCGACAAATCACATGGGGTCCTAAGCAGAGTCTTCAAATGGAAACTTTGCACGCAAATCTTGCACGGGAGGAGGAGGAGGAGGAGGTTTCCAGTCGCAATACACGAAGAGAACAGAACTCAAGAGGCACGGCTACTTGAAGAAAGAGCACCTCGTCTGAGGATTCATGGGGTCGCGGACGCCGCAGTTGAAGGCCCGGCTGAATTCTGCAAAATTGGCGACCGCCTTGTTGCACTCGCCCCTGAGCGAGTCGAGCGTGGGTGCAAGGTTGCACAGGCTGAAGCAAGCGGTGATAAAAAAGATCTGGTCCTCGGTAAACGCCTTAGTGATGCGACCGACTTGCGGCGTGTCGCCGCGCGAAGCTTCGTAAGCGGCATGCGCCAGCTCCAAGGCTGGAACTTCAGGGAAGAGACTTTTGTTCGCAGGTGATCCGGAGCATTCTGTTGACCTTCTGGCGAGTGCTTCGAACCACTCCTCTGGCGCCCACGAGTTGGCGCCGACACGTCCGTCTGCGTCAACCTTGAAGCCTCCCTGATTGAAAGCCTTCACCAGCTGCAGGGCGTAAGAGAAACCTAGTCCGCCGTACACCATTGCTCGAGTTCCCCGCCCAGTGTAGGCCGGTAGGCCGAGGGCTGCAGCTGATATGAGTACCTTATTCAAAACGTAGTCGTACGCAAAGAGGGGCTGCAGGTAGTTGATCGGGAAGTCCAGCACGTCATAGTACTTGGGTTCGCCCCGCAGTGCGCGAGTGGATTTCATGGCGTCAATCCAATACTCGACCAGTGATGCCTCTTTGGACGAGAAATTGGCGTATATAGCGGACAGTCCTTCGTTCGTCAACAGTTCCTCGGGTGGCCAGAGGACCGCCCTGGTGTTCTGGAGCTTCGAGGACGCAGTGCGCCTGAACGAGTCGTCGGCGAACCAGGACAGAGCGGAGATCTTGTTACGGGCTATCTGCGTCACACGGTCGAGATACCTGTCGATTGCGGCTCTGGACTCTGCCGTGAAACGGGAAACCACGACGAGTGACCTCACCAGCAACCCGTACGAGTCCTCGATTCGAATGGCGCACTGCCGTCGGCGCCTTACGTCAGACGGCCAAGTCTCTTCCAAACTCTTCGGCAGGTCTTCAAGCGGGGCAAAAGTTTGAATGAAGAACCACGACAGATGCAGCAACAGAGAACGCCGGTCAAACATCAAGAAAAGCCTGTCTATAGTTTCCAGGAGCGCTACGTCGCTTGCGATGATGAGGTCTGACGGGCCATAACCACTTTCTACCCGGGCGTTGATGTTCAGTTCTTTCATCCATTCGGCTGAGGGCATGCTGGTTGTGACACTGGAAATATCTTTCAGTAAGAACCCGCCCGGCGTAACCCGTTCTGTCTCGAGTAGCTGTTGAAGCTGGGAAAATACGCTCCTTTCCACAGAGTTTATTGCCTCTATTTCGACGTCACTACGGCGGGGCTCGTCCATCGCGAAAGTGTCCTGAAATTTGTTCCAGTAGTTCAGGACTCCCTCCACTCGAATGTTTTCATCCTTATACGCATTCCACAAAGGGACAAAGTCAGCCGTCCTGAAAAGCAGGATGTGCGGCTCTCCCTTCTGCATCCTCAGCGGCCTCAGCCGAAACCAGATGTGAATGTTCCAATTGTAGGCCAGATCCAAGAGGACGCCAAATGGACTAGCGCTAGGTAGAGGATCATTCGGCCACGGTATCTTTCGATCTAACATGAACTGCCTCAATAAAACTGAGGAAGATCCATTAGCAGCGTTGTTAGTCAGGCAAACCTCAAACATGCCACGCGCCTTCTTGACTGCGCTGAGGTGGTCAACTCCTCTGGTAATCAAAGTGTGGAAGCCGTTGAACCACGCTATGATGGCGTGACTGGCCAGTGCCGAGCCATACGCGTAGGGGTCAGCCGACGGCTTCCACTTAGAGCAGACAAATGATTCGAAATCGTTGCATGGATTGACGCTCCAGTTCACCTTCGTCAGAACAAGGTGCCGGTGATCGAGGCACTCACTTCTGCGGCACATCAGGCTGCCCCGTTCGTGGGGCCAGGGTAGAAGGGCTGATCGAATGTAGGCCACCAGTGCAGCGCTCACAAGAACGACCACCAAACAGGCCACTACGGAGGGCAACGCTCCTCGTGCTCCAACGCCGCTCGGTTCCGAAGGTGCAGCATCCGTCGCCTGGAACAGAATGTATGACTGTCAAGAAGCTGATACTCAGTTGTGCGCGTTTTAAAAAGCAGCCCGTAAATTTTTTTGCTTGGCTATTATATCAACCGCTGCACTCTACTCCAGCCTATGGCTTTACTCGTCATCATCACATTTAACGTCGATAGTACGTAAAACGCGAATGCATCGTACGGCACGGTACAGATTACTGCAACAAACTAAATGTAGAAAGCGACAAACTGTTAACAAGTAACATTGCGAAACGATACGGCTATATAGAGAGACCATAACAAGACTCGTGGTGAAAGTCGTGTTGTTGGCTTATTTCACCTGGGCTTTCATTGAGGAATAGGCCTTTCTGCGAATGTTTTCTATGTGCTACTGCGAAAACTGACTACCTTCTGCTCTACCTTGCCACCATTACTCAATTTGTGGCCAAGTGCAAAATAATGTCTTTCCGTTTTTAGTACAATATTATTCTTGTTCTGCAATGTCTGCTTTTTCCTTTTGCTCTGTAGTAATGAACCTGTCACGCATTTCATATACTTTTGTGCAGGTATATAAGCAATTTCCTTTTTTTTGGTATGGCTGTCAATAAAACAATCTTTGCTTTTTATTCAATTTTTTAAGGTATTTTGCGTGTCATGGCTTTTGCCATTGCAAGTGAATTTTAGCTTTCTTTAGTTGTCATAACTATGTCATACACATCGTCCAGCCTTGTGCAATATCTCAGTGTATATATCAGAAGCTCTTCTACACTTTGGTCTTGAGGGCATTACATAAAAATCTTGTTTTTTTTTATGTGTACATGAAACGGCATTGGCGATTCCTTGCGTTTTATTTTTTATTTCACTGTCTGTGAACTTTTGTGTTGTTTAGTAGTCATGTACATGCCATGTATTTTTCTCTTTTGTTTCTTTTATTAGCGTGTATCATACCACGTTATAAGAAAACGCTTTCGGAAACGAAGTCAATAAAACGAGGCCAAAGGTCTGTTGTGTTGGAAGTGGAATTCATACTTTTTTATAGACTCGCACACGCTAGAAGAATTGAAAGATACTTGGACGCAAAAGACTGCGTGCGCGCAAACACATAAAGAACCCACGGCGAACTACGCGCCAGTTCACAAACAATGCCAATGCGCGGCGTAGTCGAAGCGCGATAAAAAAAAAAGAAAAGAAAAAACATGCGTGGCTCTGCTTCTAACTTTTGCTGGGCTTCTCCCAGCTCCGCTGGTCTCTGGTGTTTGCGATAGCAGAGCCACGCATAATTTTTTTTTCCACTGCGAAGAAGAGGACTGCCGAAGCGAGCGCACGGGTTTTTATCGGAGGGCAATGACGTCACATCACCTGTGCCCCGGCCGCGCTGCTCCTTCTCTAGGCTCCACTCACCCTCGCCGCGTCGCTATGCTGCGCGATATTATATTTTTATACTCTGCTTTAACTCTCTCAGCTCTCTATTCCCCAGTTCGGTGAAGCTGCGGACGTCAAGAGAAACCCAGCCAGGTTCGAACAGCTCCACTGCAAAAAATTTCGAGCCCTTCCTTGTCCTGCGTGCACTTGACCTTCGTCACGGTTAACACGGTTAAGTAATCCACAGGTAACGGTGCCGGATTGCTTCGCCCTCCCGCTCTCTCAGCTCGGGATGTTCTCGTTGCATTCGGATTGCCTGGGCTCGGGCGGCTCTATAGAGGCGCGTTTATAGTCTTAAGCCCCAACCAGACGTACGCGTTGGAACGCGTCCGCACGCGCCGCACTCACTCGACGTCGCGTCGCGCGCGGCGGAGGAAGACGGCGCGCACCCGACCAATGCAGGAGTTGCCGCGCGCTCGTCGCCGCGCGTTTCGTCGCGGCGATTCAATGCAGCCCAGCCTACGCTTAACGGTCACGTTAAGCAATGTGCTAAAGATGGCAATAACACGCAATAAGTTTTAACTTAAAATTTGTTTTTATATATTAAAAATGATATAGCGGGAGTCCTAGAGGCTCAGTCAGCTCAACTGTCAGTATTGTGAACTCGGTGAAACCTGCAGCAGCGTCGGCATAGCATCACTCGCATGCTCTGTGCCTTACGCATCCTGCACGCTGTGTCAGGTTCCGAGCTTCGGCGATGAACATTTCGTTAATAATGCACCCGTTACGGCTGAAGACATCAGTGGCTGCCATCATTTTGACGTCCCTGCCATTTCCGGTTGCGACGTTGCTTTCTTATTTTTTTATTTTTTGCTTGCTGTTAGTTGTCCCCACGATACGTAGATTGCGACGGTTACAACGAGCTCCACTTTCTTGACATGTGGGCTTCTATGGAAGCTTCGCTACCAGTTTACATATACCTTGTCCGTGGCGTGAGCGCGCGCCTATGCAGCTGGAATCCTTGATAATGATGCACGCTGCGGCGTCGGCGCAGCTGTCAATTCATCAAACCGCCTTTCATGAAACCACCACCGAAACTTGTGAGCCAATACAAGCTTCGCTTGAAAAAAAAAGACGCGCCGCGTACAGGCAAAAAGAAAGCAAAATTGAACGGTGCACGCGGCATGGGGGAGGGAGAAAAAGGGAGCGGAGCGTGTAGGCATAATAAGAACGACCCGGGCAAAATAATGTTTCGTTTCCCTTTCCACTCCGTCGACCGGGTCGCAGCATTGGCTAATAAGAAAAGACGAGGATGAGGAGGTGCCGCGCGGCTGCTGTTACTGTTGTCATGACAACGTAAAGAATCGTGTGCGCCGCCATTTTTCTAAAGTATCGCCCGCCTACCAGGGCCGTAAGGGGGGCCTTGGCGCTAGCGTCGAGAGAGCGTCTGTATTAAAACAGCCAATGGCAACCATGCGGAGATTCATCTCTCGGATACTATCGCGTTGGTTACGCCTTCGCCATCGGCGCGCGCTGATTGGCTGTTATAACAAAATAGGATGAGTTTAATGGCTGATTGAGGACTGAGTCATTCGATTTCGCTCAACCAGCCTCAGCGCACGCCTGACGGCAATAATAACACCGAAGCGATAGTATCACCGAAGTGGATCGTTTCAGAGTACGTCCCCTGTATATGTGGCGCACCGTCACGTCGACTGGCCAAGCTGTGTCGAAAACGGGCAGTCGCCTATGTATTTGCACATTTAAAGAGCAGGAAATAAAGCCCAGGAATGGAGGAGTGTTTGGGAATCGAATGTTTTTGTCATATTTTATGTATGGTATCTTTTGGAATGAGTCGGGTATTTTTGACACCATGTATGTAAAAGCGAATTGCTTTTGTAATGTCACCTATTCACCATTGGCGCACGTTTCCCCCTCTACTCGTAGTGTTCCTAGAGGTCTAAATACCAAAATGACACATGCTTGCAATTTACTTATTTTTCAGTTGATGCCGTCCAGTGAAGCTTCGTGCGGGAACTACAGCTGCTTACCTGGTGCCAGAAGATTGGATGAACGCACCAAAAGCCCGGAACGAGCATTTATATAAAGCAAAATAAACACTTCCTTATTGCAGAAGACGTCTTGCACTATATGAAATTACACGTTGCACAGGTTCGATGGAAGGCATGTAAAGATCGCTCGCAGTCATATCTATTTTCCTAAAAAAAAAAAGGAGAAAGCGATTCCTCACCAATACGGCGTGCGGTTGAGCGGTAGAAGCAAAAACAAATGCCACGTCGATAGCGCATGCCGTCATAAAGCGTAGCAACTATAGCGTTCAAAACGCGCGCGCCTGACACCGGAAGTGTGGTTCCGGTGTTAATGCCATCCGCTTGGTGCGCTACAGTCAATTCGGCCGCTAGGGGCTATGGGAGTGTCCGCTCATGTTGAATGTCTTCCTCTATGATATAGCCGTGTACTAATTTGCTATCGCAAAACGATGCTTCGCCTATCTGGCGATACTGCGACTTTTTTTTTTTTTTTGCTAGCATTGCGGCTCGAAGAACATTGTAATGATGCTGACAAGTGTCTGTCCCGACCGCGCTCACCGCAGCGCAAACGCTCAAGTGATGTAAGCAGTTGCATTCCCGCTAAGCAGTTGAAATAGTTAATGCTCGAAAGATGACGCCCATTACAACATTGGACAGAGCGTTTAGCGGCCGCTCCTCGCACACGCTGCATGTCCTCGCTCCACTGCCAAACTGATTGAGCGGGACGGGACGATGGGTCCAAGCATAGGCGGAAAGTTTTCATTTTTCCGGGGAGGGGGGGGCATATATAAGCTAATATATATATATATATATATATATATATATATATATATATATATATAACCTGTAATAACAGTTGTACTTGAAGAAACTTCGTGTGACCTCGAAGAATTGTTCCCTCAAGTGACGGCCTTATATGAGCATATAATATACGAGACCTCATAGTAGGAGGCAGTTCAATTTCACTGTCTGAGTCCTCTCGCACCACCAAGAATCTGACGTCTCTCGGAGGTAGAATGTTCTTTCGTGAAATTGTTTCATACTTCGCTATCCCTAATACTGCTTTGCCTTTCCGGAGAAACTACAGCATCTCTCCTTTTTTTTCTTCTGCTGGGCATGAGTGCTGTTGATTCTGATTTTGAGTGACTCCGGCTTGGCCTCATTTCGGTTGCTGAGTGAATTATAGTGTTCCCCCCAACTTTCATGCACTAATACTTAAGTAAAGAGCAATTGCGTTACTCGAAGAAAGCCTATAGCGCATATTGTTTACTGTACAGTGGAGTAACCGCCAGTGACTTTTTTGTTACTGAGATTTAATCAGGTAATTACAGTTAATTATCTAACTCGAGAAGTACTGTCGTAATTATCAAACTGTCAATGAGGCATTTGTAGGCACCCCCGACTGACATCTAAGCGCGACGTTTTCAGCGACGCACTAACTGCGTAATTTTTTTTCCGATAGATAATGAAGGTTCGCGAAAAATGAAAAATACCACGTGACTGCGCTCCCAGCCGCATCACAAAGCATCGCCCTCAAATAAGCTGATGGAAAGCAACTGCTTTGCTTGTCGCAAACCCGAAGAGACAGGTGGTACGGATGATGGTACGGAAGGAGCACCAATAGCAGGTTTCCCGGCTTCGCAGATATTCCTTCCTTTCATTACTACGTCACACTTATTATCCGTCCGTCAAGGCCGACTGATCACACTGATAACAAAAGCGCCTTGATAACGCTGCCGAAGCGCCGCTCTGACCACGCGCCAAATGCGAAAAGCAATGGAATAGGCATAGAATGTTTCAAAACCCCGGCTCTGCTCGCACCGCATCGATAGAGTGCGCGAACAGCGATATTTCGCGCCAGAAACTTACCTCGGACCAAAGCCAAATTAAAGTGACAGTTTTATTTTTCATGAGAGTGTATACGTGCTGCAAAAAACAGGTTCGTGGCAAAAATAAAAACGAAATGAACAGACCGGGAAGCGACCCACGTGTAGAGAGAAGGCAATACCGATCATTCAAGAAAGTAAATGAGCCGACTTAGCAACGGGACGTCTGCACACACACACACACACACACACACACACACACACACACACACACACACACACACACACGCACACGCACACGCACACGCACACACACACACACACACACAGCGAAAAAAAGAAAGAAAGAAAAAAAAGATCCCGGCAGAATCTTCTCTGGGATTTATCTGAATGATGCGTAAGCATTCCGTAGAACTGTCGTGGTGTTTCATGTTAGTATGCTGGTGTGTTTCGTATAATTGCGAGAACGACTGCGAAAGAATAGCGAAACGGAAAAGCGTGGTTGCAACACCGAACGGTTAAGTGAGACCTGCACGAGATGACGTAGAGGAGGCGAGTGAAAGCAATGTACAGTGGTGTTACAGATAGCGCGCAGCGCGTGTGGACGTGGGATGAAATCATGAACGAGATGTAGCAAATGAAGGAAATACATGCAACATTTATTAGGTGCACTGAACCATTATGAACCGTGATCGACCTTGCTCCGGCGGTGACTACGTCTTTCGCGGCGGTGCGGCCTGTCTCTTGAAAGCGATCTTCGAAATCGGCAGAGTGCGGCATGTGCTGAGAGCTTCGTGAGGGCGCTGTGTTCTCGCCGCTTCATTGGCGTTGAAGCGAGAGGCAGCACGCAGGTGAATTCGCTCACTGCTGCGGGTGCTATGCTTGAACACGATCATCTTACGGGATGGACGGAGGGACAGTATTTCCGTTGGGTAAGAATAGAAATGCTTACGCGTTTAAAATCATCAGATTTCAGCGTACCCTTATTATCTACGAATTCGTAAGCGCCGTTGAACATCAGCTGCTGCATATAGGACGTGTTCGAATAGGTCGCCTTCTGCAGCTACGCAGTACTGAATCAGCTTTATCACATCTTCTGTGGCTTTCTTGATGATGGACGCTGTCATTCTAAGGCAGACATCTGTTATCCTTGCCTTGAGCTCATCTGACGTCCGTCTCGGTCATGTATACATGATCTTTCACATAAGCCCAAAGAATGAAATCGAGTGGAGAAAGGTCAGGTAACCTAGCCCGCCAATTTACAGGCCCGAGCCTTCCAATCTACTGCGCATTAAACGTCGCATCCAGCCGATTTCGTGCTATATTGCTGCTGTGTGCTGGGGCCCCATCTTGCTGATGCCACAGAAGTGAAAGACGTGACAGCGGGATTTCGCTGAAAAACTCATCCACCACTCTTTCCAGGACTTCTTCCACATAACGCTGTCCAGTCAGTATGTGATCGAAGAAGATGAGACCAACTATAGCACCGGCGTAAATTCCGCACCACACATTGAACGACCATTGGTACTGGTGCCGAGTGTGCTTTACCTAGTGTGGATTGGAGTCACTCCAACAGTGTGCATTATGCGAATTTATCTGGCCGTTTCTGCAAAACTTGGCTTCATCCGTGCACCCGATGTTGCTCAAAAAGTCCGGTGACTCATCGGCTTTTGTGAGGAACCAATTCGAGAAATCTGGACATCCCTATCTTAATAGCATTGGTGCAAGTTAAGGTGGTACGGGTGAAAGGCCGAGTCATTTGGAATCCTCCAAATTGATGACTTGGAGATTGGTACCTGAGCGGCCACGTCCCGCACGCTAGCAAGAGGGTTTGAAGCCATAAATGCTACAGCATCCGTGCGTAGGCTAGGACTCAAAGATGGAGTCCTCCGCCGCTGTTTCTGGAAGCGGCCGGTTTGTCTCAGGTTTTCACAATTTCTGATGATAGTCGATACGTTTGGTCTACCTCCACACTTCCATGACTGATATATATTTGCGGAAAGGCACGTACCCAGTATTTTTTTTTCGGGGCGGGGGTGGGGGGGTGGGGGGGGGGCAACCCAAGGTCAATTTTCTATGCGCAGTAGAGGAGGGGGGAGTAGCTTTACTAGTACAATTGTGAATAATGCCCACCATTCGCCGTAAAGACGCGTAAACAAGCAAACGAGAAATGAAATGAGGCGTATCTCGCAGGTACGCCTCTGAGATACACCTCTCCTTTTCTTGACAAACAAGGAACCACATCAAATGGACTCGTGCAAAAGATGCGCAGGAAGAACACTGCCAAGAACAAGTGAACAAGCTAAAGTGTAAAATAAAGATTTCTAGCTGCGTTATATTTAATTAGCTCTGGAAGAATTACAGATAAATGTATATTTGCGCAACAATTCCAATTCTTTTGGATCCCTTGCTTACTGCTCTACCAAGTTCAGTGCCAAAACCGACTTGTATTGTTAGTTGGGAAGTAGTGTAACAATTCGTGGTCCCCAGTCCCGTACAACCGCGTAGAGCGCAGGACACTGCTGTTCTAGACGTATACGGCGCCCACCGCGGAAGGTTAGAAAAACACCCAGTTTAGCAAAGCAGTGAAGTGGCTACACCAGAAGGCCTGACTGAGAACTGTAGAAGCGCCATTCAAAACACACGTAATCATTCTCCTCTTCCGGCAGCGTTTTCTCTACTTCCTTCTTATATAAAACGATGTTGATCCATAAATATTTTCACAAATAACGGTTAAATTTGTTAATTTTCGCTTTTACTTCCTGTTTGACTGTTGCCTCGGCTCTCTCCTTTAGTAGATCGCTTAATTTCTCAACTCTTTGCGACTCTTGTTTCCAGTTGCCAGTATTGCACGAAAAGTGCCGTGCAATTAGGGAAAACCCAGACGAGGTAACGGGCGACAATCATATTGCTTATTGGTTTAACGGTTATTGCAGGGTTTGATGATGGACGCTGTTTTGCATTATTTTATTTTCCACCTGATCTAACACATATCGCGGGCATATGGGTCCGAGGATCCGCCAGCGTCGCGGCGAGCCGTAACTTGAAGAATTAATGAAGCAAAAGGAAAAGTTAAACGCAACTGGCGTTTTCTCCGTCCGCAACTCGTTTCACGAGCATACAGACCAGCTGACTACGAACTGAATCCCTTTCCTGGTCCCTGGATCAGTCTAAACAAAGAAGCTTGAACTAACGAAGCAACAGCGATGTGCGTGACCGTTAATATAGACGTTGACAACTGAACGCATCTCGAGTTAATCGCGCGGTCACCGAATCAATGAGAAAACTGGCCTTCACAGCCCAGGAGATGCCGATAACTGCCGCCATCCAAAAAGAGTGAAAAAGCCAGCAAAATCTTGACCACTGAATGCTGTCAAGTCTCCAGATTGATTTGACGGCGCTTTGAGAATGTGTGTGAGGAGGGGTGGCGTGTGCGGGGGGGAGGGCGGGCTAGCCGCTTAAGTTCAGGAGGGGGCGCCTCCCCCCCCGAGCTTCTCTCCCCCCCCCCCCCCCCCCGGGTACTTGCCTGTTTGCGACCTTCGTGTGGCCATTTGCAGCTCCCTAAGCAGGGATCATGTTTTCCTTCTGCTCATTAGAAAAAGACATGGTGACTGGGACGAAGCAAAACGCACCTTTAAACCTTTGCACTGACACTGTCAATTATCTTTTACGGTGATAGCTTTTGTCGCAAAAAAAATAACATAAGGAAAACCATCCGTACTAAGACAACAGCTATCACAGCTTGTTCCCAACACCTAACGCGACGTGTTACTTCGGTCGGCGCACGGCAGATAAGGAACTAGCCCGATCACGATGTTTTTTCTTTATTTCATTTATTTCTTTCTGGCTAACTCAGAGGGAGCTTGTTCGAGAGCGCTGGTTTATGATGCGGGTGACACTATTCCCCCCCCCTCCTCCCCACCCTCCCAGTGCAGTCACGTGTAATTTTTCATATTTCGCGGAGTTTATTTATCAGTCGCAAGAATTAGTACGCATGTAGTATGTGACTGAAAATACCGCAGTTAGGTGTCTCTTAGCTTTGCTTACAAATGCCTCTTTGACACTTTGATAATTGGAATAGTACGTCTGGAGTTAGATAATTATTTACAATTACAGAATTAAATCTCAGAAATAAAAAAATTACTGGCAGCTGCTCCACTTTACTGGAAACAATACGCACTAGGTTTTCTTCGAGTAACGCAATTTCTCTTTCTTTAAATCTGTGAGCATGGTAGTTAATTGGCACACCCTGCATATATTTATGAGCTCTGCGTGCATGTGACGATGTTTCCATTCCTTATAAATGTTGTAAATTATTAGAGGAGCTTTTTTGCTATTCGTTAGCATTGCTTACTGGAAAGAGAATCAATACTGAGTCCCATATCCTTCATGAGCATTCACACGCCATTGATAAAAGACTCTACCGAAGGGGTCACTGAAGTCTTCAGGGTCTGAAGTCTTGCAGGGTCAAAAAATCACGCAAAGCAATTTGAAGCGAGATGAACATACAGCAACTTATCCATTCTCCGGGCAAAGCCTATACATACATACTAAAAAAAATTTTGCGTCAAAACAACACATACCTATATCCTGTAGCCTATAGAGTGAGTCTTTGCTCTGTCTCTTCGCTTTTTTTCGACTTAAGGAGGGAGGTTCTTGGGAAGAGAGGACCACAGTTTAGGCTGTCGGCTGCAAATTGTGATATTTTAGAGATTATTTTGATAGGAAGTACTGAATATATTTTAAGTCACATCAAACATTCGCGACTTCTATCCCGCGAAGCTAAAATGTGTTTGTTGACGTTATTTGTAAAGCGAGAGAATGAAATATATCTAATAATAATTTATGTATTGGTCTGTCCAGTCGAATTACACGTGTTGTTCAAATCGTGTTTATGTGTTTGAAATAAGGTCCCGTTAAGTGTGATTGTTATATTGACCTGGCATGCGCTCTACCACATGAACGTTCGCGCAATGCTTATTTTAAGGGCTCATTATCGTTTTGGCAGCATATAAGTAGAGAGATTTCTGTGGACACCATAAATGCGAAAAATCTTTTTTTTTTCTTTAAAGAATAGATTAGGTACATTGCAGGCAACAACCCGCCGCAGAGATAACAGGCCACAACACATGCTTTTAGAGTAAGATAGATTGTGCTTAAATATATATGAAACGTTGTTAGTGCTTCAAAAATACGCCTTTAGTTACGAGGCACGCAAGCGCAATTAGCAAACAATTATAGAGAAACCGCTTCATTTGCTCTAATTAGAGGAATGGAATGGCTCAGCTCACCTATCCCACTGAGTGTGAATTGTCCAACTCTCACCATTCCGACAAGCTAAAAAATGAGTGAAATTACGGAGGTTTCCACCCTACAGAATGGAGTGGGAATGGAATGGAGGGCCCTGCTCCAACCAACTCCGCAGTCACGACGGGTCAACCACTTCCGAGAACAGCATGCAAGATCTTCGGACGCCACAAGTAAAGCTTCACTTCAAACGTCACGGGAGAAATGACATGCACAAACGGACGACTTACGCTGCCCTTGTGCTTTTTTCTCCTTTGTCGTCGCTGGCCTGCTTTTCTGGCCCCGTCGGCCTTGGCTCTCCTGGGACGGGGCCCGAGGTGGCCGAAGGATCCAGAGGGAGACGGGGAACAAGCAGCGTCCACCTTCCTCCGCGGTGGCCTTATCGTAGCCCTTTCAGCCGCTAGCGCTGCCGACGAGACTTCTTCACTTCCTTTCGCCATCCATGCGCACACAGAGACATCAGAAGGTTAGAAAAGAAAAGGAAAGAAAAAAGAAAGGCGGGAGAACATTGGTTGCGAGAAATGTTTGCGGAAAAGGGCCTCATGATGATCTAGTTTGCACACACTGTAGAGCTTTAAACAGCAGAATAAAACGCCTTATGACCGATCGCATTTTTGTGTCACTAAGTTACAGCTCGACTAATGTGATACGCTGTCGGTTAACTGAACGAGTTCGGCTGAAACCAGCAGTGTATAGCACGTGGATTCGTGACTGACTGATTGGACTGATTGAAAGAATTAACGATATACGGTCTGCGAGAGACGCCGCCCTGGAAGGCTCGAGATTCTTTAACGTTCGCCATTGCAATGGGCTGCACCCGCGGACGAGAATCGACTCTACGACCTCGCGCACAGGAGCGAAAGCTGCAAAGAAATCCCTAGGTGTCCACTGGTAATGATGAGCGAAGAACCTGCGTTGCTTCTTTTTTATTATTATTTTTAGTTTCTAGCATCGTGCTGCGTTCAGATGGATGCCAGCTCTCCCTTTCGAGAGTCGTCAAGGATGCCGGGTTCATTGTGACTAAAAATAGAGCCAGCAGTTCCACGTGGTCATGCATTAGCAGCAGGACTCTACGTATTATTTACCCGTTTGGTCCGCACAACACAACACAAACACTTGTGCGAACACCATGAGTGCACTACGAGAGAGTGGGCGTAGCCCGTTATGTGAACGTCTGGATAATATGTGTACATATTTTTTGCGGATTTATAAGGCGACCCATACTTTTCCGAGTTACTGAACGCCAAAAATTCGCTGGCAGTGTTTTCATTTACAGGCGAGGTAAAAGCCGCTTACGGAACAGTGCTGACTGGCAGTAAACCGAGACTTATAATTGGACATAGACTATACTTACCTAAACTCTGCAGTCATCACCGTCATCATCTTATTAATGTCAACTGCAGGACCAAGGCCTTTCTCATCGATCTTCAATTAGCCCTGTCTGAAGCATGAAGCGAGCAAGATTGCGGCTCGATAAGGATACCGGCTTCATGCTCGGTTGATGGTGAGGCACAGACAGTGACGTCACTGATGGCCGTCTGCTAAACGCGTGAGATTCGCGCTCTTCGGCAGTTTCGGTTTTCTGGGTGAAGTAGGCCGGAAATTTCAGAACGCTGTAGGAAATTAGGCAGCGTCAACATTTTTGGATATCAGGAAGCGTTTATGAACCTTCTCTGATGACTAGTTTCAAATCTTGCGTTAGGACCAATCGTCTGGCTCTTTCGGATAAAAAGTTAATGCAATGTGCATAATTACTTGCCTAATTACGAGTTTGAGTGATTTTACTATGTACTCTTTTGCGGTAAAAGCAATCCTGAGTAAATTGTTTCGTTAACACATCTTCACTATATTTAAGTAATTTGGAACGCATTTCTGAAACGCCCTGTTATAGGGTACCATGCGATCATATGTAGTTATTTAGGGCAGTGGCTATAAAGCATAAGTTTATTCCATAGTTTTTTATTGCGATGGCCCAACCGCATTCCACTTTCTTTTGCGGAAGCAAATAAATGTGTCGATGGCGGCATACCTTTCGTCAAAATATTTTTGTGTCTTCTTTTTGGAAGAGAATGGCAGTGAACAACAAGGAACATTATATAGCACGACCATGGCTAACTACAGCGTCGCAACGTCACAACCAGTGCTACTGCCCTCTGATATGTCGTTGTCTAACCTGCAACAGGGGTTCCGATAATGACTTAAAGAAATTGTTAGTTATTGTTGCGGGCTGCTCTTGGGGCGACCGAACTTTTCCTGGATCCTCTCTCAGCGGCTGTCTTTAGAAAAATTCGCGCTCACCCACCGTCCCGGAAGTAGGTAGCCAGCTGTCTTGACAAGGCTTGCGGTTTACCTGAAGGACTTATCAAGAGGGCGGCGGGCTTTGGGTCGTGACGGACGGAAGTCACGCAAGGTTACATGACTTGCAATGTAGGAGACGTGCACCAACGCTCAAGGCGATCAGTCTTGACAAGGCTTGCGGTTTACCTGAAGGACTTATCAAGAGGGCGGCGGGCTTTGGGTCGTGACGGACGGAAGTCACGCAAGGTTACATGACTTGCAATGTAGGAGACGTGCACCAACGCTCAAGGCGATCATCATTTTTCCGAACGCGAGCTTTCAATGTGCTTTCTGTCTCTGTACTTGGCAGCGCGGTGCTGGCAATTTCTCGTTTGCGTCGTAGTCACACTCGCTCTATATATTGGTGACGACAACGGGGTGTTTGTTCCACGTACACCGTATCATAATCATAATAAAGGTGGGTGAGATAAACCTGCATCTTTATCGCACGACGGGGTTTTTTTTTTTTTCTTTTTGCCGTGGAAGTTATTCAGTAGCGTCGATTGTAACTATGGTGCACTTAGTGCACCGTTGTTTCAGTCAGCACTTAGTGGTCCCTCAGCCTCGCTACACCAGACACGACGGAATGTAAGCGCCGACTTGAGAAATTGTACGTCACTGTGCAGCCACGACCGAAGCGGACTCAGCTTGTCTTGTAGCAGCGGCACTCTCGTTCTATTGGCACTGTCCTACTTTCAAAGTGTGAAAACCTTACAAAATATAAAAGGTTCTATATATAGCCTCACAGCAGCCCAGTGTGCCAGCCACCGCGGAGCACCGCAAGTAGTTCGTAACACCGGCGCAGCTATAGATCTCCGTTGCGCGCGGCGATGGGGTGCACTTTTTTTGTGGCACGGGTGGGTCCAATCGCTTACCTGAGTCACGTCGTGAAAGGGTTACGAGATGGAAACTGCGCGGTTCGTCGTGGGCAGCTTCGGCTGGAGGCGACCTGATCGCGGGCCCCTGCGCAGGCCTCGCACGAGCAGTGACGTCTGCGGCCTTGTGCTTCGTCGGGTCCTCGCGTGGCTCGGAAGACGCCGGCGCCTCGCGCGGCATGCCCGTATCGGCCACACCGGGGCAGTCGTCCACGACATTCGCGTGGCGCTGGGGCGTCTCGACTGAGGCGAGCGCTTTCGCCTGGTCGCTTTTGCTGCTCAGGAAGGAGATGCGTGGGGACGACTTGGCCGATTTGCGAGCCTTGCCACTTTTAGCGGACCTCAGATCAGGTGTCCATGGTTCCATTCTTTCTTTGGGGGGGGGAGGGGGGGAGGTTATGGTTGGTGGCGATGCTAATTGCTCAACACATGGCACTTACCCATGAGAAATATTGGCTACACGTCGAGAAAAAAATTAAGTACCAGCCGCAAATATCAAAATTTCAAATAAACTAGAAAAATTATTAACACGGAATTACCGGAAAGGTAAGGAAATGTGTCTGGAGTTCCGCGAAGACAAGACGCGAAGGCCAAACAAGGAAAGGGGAGGGGCAAAAAGAAGGAAGAACAGGGAGTTGTAGAGAATCAGGGCGATTTCCTCGTTAAATTCTTAAAATTTAGCCAAATTTATTTCTTCAGCTATTCAAAATTTCTCAGTAGTGATCTTTTTTTTAGATTCGAGCAATCTTTTTCTTAAATCACAAGATCCTTGGCCAATCCCCCATAGTGGGTGAAAGCCACTCTCGGAGGAAAGGGAAGCAAAGCAGACCATAAAAACGGAGGTACGGCAGTAGTTAAATAATATGTGGCAAAACGAAATCGCAGCAGGGACAGCAACGTAACCTGCTGGATACGCCAATGAACTGGCGCAGTGCTGGACGAATTTTCACGTGGTTGAGACGAACACTATACAGCTCCAAACGGTAATAAATTTCAACAGTCATTTTTATGCCCCGCTCGTCTTACTCGGCATCATCTACTTCTGCATAACGGGCCAGAATCACGGATATCTTTGGCCACTGCGGGCTTGTGACATCTATTCTCGGGGAACAGAAATGACTAAAATTGCTGGAATATTCCCTGAAAACAAATGAGCTTCCATCTAAGCGAACATGTTTGGGTTTCATTGCGTTTTAGAGCGAAGAAGATGTAGCTACTGCATGACGGCGCGTAGCGCGTACATTTAGACAAAGTGTTTGTGAAAAACCGGTATCGAGTGCTGCTGCAAGAAAGGCTCATCAGATATGACTTGTGGAGCTACTAAGCAAGTGCTTTCAGTTGGAAAACTTTCATTGACTATGAAGGAAGGAAGGAAGAAAGGAAGGAAGGGGAAAAATTATTTAAGGCCAGAACTAAAGCCCAGTAAAGGAGTGCGCTTGCTCCGTTAAGGCCCGTTGTTGATCCGCCGTGATCTCACCCTTGCGCACCTTTAGGTGGCTACGAAATTGCGCGTCGAAAAGCTAGTAAATGAGTCGTTCAATGCGCGTACGCTTACGCGAGCGGTTGCGGCTTTTGAAGGGATAGATGCCCGCTTTATACTTTGACAAATCTGCAGCCCATTTTATTGGAAGATAGAGCTGTACTTTCTTTCACTGACCGGATTTCGCGTCCCGTAGGTTGCACCAGCATGCATTACAAATTAAAGTTAATTGTGAGTTTGAAACGTACCGCAGCTGCCTAGTGGGTTATGAGGAACGGAGTTGTAGACGGCTACGGATAAATTTTGACTACCAGGGGTTCCTTAACGTGGGCCTAAAGCAGTGAGATTCACCCAGTGAGACCCGTAGGTAACGTACACCTTCCAGAAGTGCTTGGACTTCTAGTGGACAGAAGCATCAACCGGTCAGCAGTCGAGACAAGAAAGATAAATTTAGAGTATGGGTGAAAAAAAAAGGCAAGAAAGAGATTGATACGACCGGATCCGTTACAGGCATAGGTAGCGGTACAAGGTATACAGAGAAATTTTGAGGCAGAGAAAAAAGGTTAAAGAGGTGTATACAAAAAAAAAGTTGACTTGTCATCCCGGCCCTGCGAAAGTGCATGTCCAGCGAAGCTGTTGCGAAACCATCACCACAACGGCTGAGGGGTTATGCAATGCTTTATAGATGGCGAGGATGCTTGTTTTGAGCTTGTTCTTTATTGAAACGTATGCTGTTTGTTGTGCGGGCAATTTCAATGAATGTATGCACTATTCGCTTCACTTTGCTGAGCTGTGGTATAGCCGATGCCTTACGGGGCTATGAGCCACTGCATTTCTGCTTGCTTACCGTGGCATGAGTTATTGATGATGATGATGATGATGATGATGATAGGTGGTTGTTCTGGAGCTTGTCCTTTATTGAAACGTACGCTGTTCTGTACGTTGCATGCGTGCTCTTGCTACCGATGAATACACATGATATCACTGAATAAGTGCCGTGAACGTCGCCATAGGAAGAGTAATTACGAATATGTTAGAAGTGCCTAGACTAGTCAACGAAGTCACCAAACACACGGGTGAATAAAAGTGCAAGTTAGCACTGTACCGCCGATGTAATTCCGCTGCATACGTCGGCGAAATGCCTGCTTGGCAATACCTGCTTGGAAATATACAAAACTAGATCTTACCAACTTTTCAGTATTTTCTTTTTCGATTGTTACGGAAGAGTAGAACCACACGATATAGTTAGAAGCGGGGCAGCGCCGGCCAAGGTAGATGCATGCGCTGGCGGCAAGGCCGGGTTTACTCTTTTGCGGTGTTAGTAATTGTACTCCTATACGCAAAAGATAAGAGAAATAATTCAGTTTCGTACAAAATGCACACGCAAAAAGGCACTGTGCGTGGTAAGTCTGCTCAGACAGCATCAAGGTGTAATGACTTCCCAAATATGATGCATCTTTTTTTCTGTGAAAATCGAACAGCAATATCATATGCAGTAGCTACCAGCAATCCTCGCTCTGAGCCACGTGTTTTCTAATACATTTCCCAAGCAACCACAAAATCGAAGATGTCCTCGCATGTATTCATTACAATGAGACACGGCGTGATTTAAGCCCCTTACAAGCGAGTCCAGGCGAAAACCTCGTATTAAAAAAACAATTACGAACAGTGTTACATGAAGGAACTACGTAGTAACAGTACAACATGTTCGAAGTGCACACATAAAATAGATACAATAACCCTGGGACAACTGGTGAGATAATTTAACGGGCCGCGTAAAGCAAGGTCAGTCCTTGCAAGCCCCAGGAGCTCAGGAACACAACACGATGCACTCTTACAATCGTGCACCCTACAGTGACAGCAGCAAGGAAAAGAAGCGGTAAATGGTAAAGGCGGCAAGTGGTGTTCACAACGTAAGCCAAATGCCACACTGCGGACAAACCGAACCAAAACATGGGTGTAGGCCATGATCGACTTCATCGCTTAACCGCGTAAACATTATCGAGTGCAACGAAGATCGACAGGACAAAAAAAAAAGCGTGATGACAAGTGATTTCCCGCCGAACGGCGGCGATACATTCCTGCCGTTGATCCCGCTAATGAGGCCTAATCATGTCACCGGCAAATTTTTGCAGGTTTTTGAGCACGCCACAGCGCAACGATCGTTCTTCGACATGCCTTAAATCTTTAGCCACCACACACATGCGACGGGTACAATCGCTCTCTCTCTCCCTTTCAGCTACCTCTCAAGAACCTGCGCGTCCAAGCAGACTGAATGGCACTCGCTCTGCCGTTACCGTTTCAACGCCAGATGTAATAAATCGCTTTACGGTTTAAAAAAATGACAACCATTCCATTCTGTGAAGATGGAATGGCTGCGAAAGCTGACGACAGTTAAAGCTCTCAAACGAAAAGCAAAGTGCTTTCGCTGCCATAAAACTCCACACATCATCATCATCATAATTATTTGTGTTGCGAGTCTGGCGTCGTTGCTCGTTCGGAGGTGCGCGGGCTCGCGATTGTCGTTTTCGTTCAGCATCGCGGGAACGTTCTTCGTCGGTGGTCGTTTCGCGCAGGCGCCGTTTACATTCTCGTTGCTGTTCCCTCTGGCGCTCCTCGTACCAATGTTGTTCTTCGGGCGTACGAGCTATACGTGTCCGCCCCATCGATAACGCCGCTGTTTTTAGCGCCGATACCTCTCCTCCTTATATACTGTGATAACTTTGACGTCACGCTATTGTTGTAATCTGTTCCGCATTTTGACACCTGCGCCGCCGCACTGCAGTCGTATGGGCTTGCTAGAAATCGCGAAGTACGTTTTCGTTGCCGGACGCCGAAAAAACTACGGAAGGTTAGTCATGCATAGCTTTTGCTGTAATTTGGCACCTCGATGATGATGATGATGATGATGATGATGATGATGATGACATGACGTTTTTTTCTTATTGTATCGGGCGGACGAATAAGTTACATCCTAGCCTGTTCTTGATGTCAATGTGCCCTCGTCCGGGAGGGTGCAAAACGATTTGCTCCTGTCGTGTGAGTTTGCCGCTGATCCTTGACCAAATCAGCACTCTCACGCAGAACGAACGTTAGCGCTAATTGCCGTAAATACATAAGTCGTTAGAAGGGTATCGTTTCTCGGCGATGTTAGTTGAAATTTGTTGAAATTTGGCGGATATTTGAAATACCAATTCTGAAAAATTGCACCCACTCAGTTACGCTGGTGTATTGTCGTGAATTTCCAAAGAGTGCCGAAGGGGCAATGTCCAAAATTCCTGGGCAGGGCACTGTCAAATTAAAGACGAAATTGCGGCACTCCGAGAACAAATGCAGAAGGTGCAGCCAAAACAAGGAGACCCAGCGTCCGATGGATGATTCGTGCTTGCGGCTATATTCCGTGTGTTGCTTAGGATGTGCCTCAGCTGGCGTAATATAAACAACCGTATGTTTCCTTCTCCAAGTAACTGAGCCTCCTTGTTCAAAGTGAACGAGCAAGTTGTTCTTGATTCGTATTTAAAGAACTTTTCCAGTGCAAGAAACGAGAACGATGGCATAGAAACACACGTGGTCCGGGCGTGCTTCTCTACTATCCTTTTCGTTTCATGAACGAGCACCCCTTATTAATGCGATTAGCAGACTTTGCCTATTGGAGCAATTTTGAGCGTGCTTGCCTGCCTGCCAGTCTATCTATCTATCTATCTATCTATCTATCTATCTATCTATCTATCTATCTATCTATCTATCTATCTATCTATCTATCTATCTATCTATCTATCTATCTATCTATCTATCTATCTATCTAATCTGTCTGTCTGTCTGTCTGTCTGTCTGTCTGTCTGTCTGTCTGTCTGTCTGTCTGTCTGTCTGTCTGTCTGTCTGTCTGTCTGTCTATCTATCTATCTATCTATCTATCTATCTATCTATCTGGTTGCTTACGTCTACCGACTGCCCCGGGCTGTCTAATAGCTTGGGCCACTTGGTATGTGCTTGTGGTCGTGATGTCGTCATGGTCGTTCCATCGTCCTCATTTCAGCTTAGTCATCTGACTCTCCTCATACCGTTGTCGTCACGCTTCTAACACCGACCCAATGACGAAGTTATCATATGAGTGAAACAACTTTATTGGAGGTCCGGCGAGGACGCGAACTCGTCGCGCACCCGGCTAGTCCCACGTCAGGTACCGGCAGGTCTAGCCCACCGGCCGGTCGCGGGCACGCCGGACAGCAACTTGGGGTGAGGGGGTGGAAAGACCCTTCTGGACATGTAGAATTTCGTAACCTCGTTGTGAGTAGCAGGAGCGTCCCTGTGGCGGTAGGGGGAGGGAGTCGGCGCTCCTTACAGAGGAAGCACGGTAGGTGAGTTCGGGCGCAGCCTCGTGAGCAGACTCACTGAGGTTCGTGGGAGCACCCTCGACCGACCCTACGTGAGTGGGAAACCAGTGAATCGAATAATGCCTGAAAGCGTACGGACTCGAGACGCTAACAAGACGAGCAGCTTGCTCGGCGATTCAACCCTTCTTAAAAGCCCTAATTGACGTTTTGGAATCGCTATAGATCTCAGACCCACGACCGTCTAGCAGGGCAAGGGCGATTGCGGCTTGCTCAGTGACTTCGGTGTCTGAAGTGCGAATCGAGGCGCTATTGGAAATCTTGCCGCTGGAGTCGACCACAACGACGGCAAAAGTCTTCCCATCGCTGTCGACAAAGCTTGCTCTGATGCCTTGTTGCTTGATCTGTTTGAGGATCGATGCTGCTCTGGCCATGCGTCTGCCCTCGTTGTGGACGGACGGACGTTTCGGGACATGGGGGCCACTTCGAACTTGTCCCGAATGCAGCTAGGGATCGGGTTACTGACCATCGAGAATTCCGCAGGGTGGTAACCCAGCTCTTCGAGGATGCGTTTACCTGCCGCTGTGGTGGTCAGGCGAGCGAGTTGCGCGCGTTATTGGGCTTCGGCAATATCCTCGGTGGTTTTATGTACCCCCAGCTTGAGGAGATCGTCGGTAGGGTCCCGAGAGGCCTTTTGACTACTTTGCGGATGAGAGCATTGAGGTTGTCTCGCTCCGATCTGAGCCAGTTGTGCTCAGAAATCGTGCATGTGAAGTGGCATAGTACGAAGGCGTTGATCAGCCTGAGGAGATTGTTTTGCTTCATGCCTCTGTGTCGGTTTGCGATTCTGCTAACGAGGCGTAAAGCGGCGTCCGTCTTTGCGATGATCTTGCGGAGCGCCTTTCGGTTGCCGCCGTTGAATTCGACAAACATGCCCAGGAGCCGAATGACGTTCACCCTGAGTATTAACCCCCCCCCCCCCCCCCCTTTTGTCACAAGTGCGAAGACTGATGCTGCTTTCGGAGACTGGCTTCCAATCTTTCGGTCTGCCTCCCTTCTCTTTTCTGTAAAGCAGAAGCTCCGACTTGGCGGGGAAGCATCGAAGTTAGGTGCGGCAGAGATACTCCTCGATCACGTGCATCACCTCCTGCATGGTTTCTTCGACTGTACCCTCGCAGCCACCGGAGAACCAGTAGTGAGGTCGTGGACGTAAATGGTGCGCTTGACGTCCTCGACGCGTGCCAACCTCTCGGAAAGACCAATCATACAGATGCTAAACAGTGTTGGGGAGATGACGGCGACTTGAGGAGTGCCTCGTCCTCAGAGAGGCACATCTTTGGAGCAAAAGTCTCCAATGCGAAGCTTGGCCTTCCTGTCCGTTAGAAAAGAGCTGTGGAATCTGGAACCGTGGCTCAGGTCCGAAGTGGCCTTGGTGATGAAAGTGTATTGTCCAAAGCCTTCTCGAGGTCCGGATCGAGGAGAGCCTTGACGTCTCTGGAACGGCCGTCCACGATCTGACCCAGTTGTCATATAGCTTGGGCCACTAGGTCTGTAATGGTCATAAGGGCGTCGTGGTAGTAGCGTTGTCTTCACACCATCGTCGTCATACAGCCGTGATGCATTCATCATTGTACCGTAGTCGGGATGCCGTCGTGGTAGTTCCATTGTCGTCTCTCCTGCTTCGTCATCCGTTATTCTCATCATGCCATCGTCGTCCCACCATACTCCCTATACAATCGTTGGCATGCAGTCGTCGTCACGCAATCGTCGTCATATTTTCGTAGGCATCTGATTGTCCTCATACCGTTATCATGTCATCGTCGTCATGCATTTTTGCCATGCATCTTTGTGATGACGTCATGGTCGTTCTGCCATCGACCTTCTAACTTCGTCATCCGAAGTTCACCATGTCGTCGTCAACACGTCAACGTCATCATCCATCCGTCGATATGGGGAACCAGCGCTGGATAGGCGGCGCGTCGAAAAGAGTACGTTGCACGCCGCCCTGGCGACGAAACGCGGCATATTACAGCCGCTCGACCAGACGACACGTCCGCGGCCGTTTCATAGTTCGTATGTTTCCGTTTTCGCGCCGCTTCAAGTGGACAGTTTTCGTAAAGAAGCTAGCGCCATCAAGTGAAGAAATGACGAAAGACGCTTTTTAAGCTTTATATATTTTTCGCAGTGTGCCGCGGCGACCACGTGCGTTTCTTTAACGGTTGCCCCGTGTGCCGTTCCCATGCTTGTTAGGCAGCCTGCCTCGCAAATCTAGCAGCTACGGCGCCGGTCTTGCTGCGCTATGGTTTCGGAAGTATTAGTTGGCCTGAAGACATTCCATACTTCTCCGGCTAGCCGTGAGAAATGCTGATGTTACTTCGCCACAGCAGTCAATGGAGAAGAAATCTTTATTGCATCAGCTGACTCGAGCAAGCAAAGGTTTGAGTGCTCCGTTGCTTGATCCGTAACAGCCCTGGCTACATTTAGCACTAATTACATAAATTTACCGGATGCATCTCAGCGCCGAGTCCTCATCCGCATGCGTATCTTTAAAAACACATAGGCGGCTTATAGTCGCGCGTGCGCTGGCAATATGCGCACACAACTCGTATTAGAAAGCAGCTTCCCTGCCACATAATTCTTGGCAAGGAATGGAAACTATTTACCTTTCTCATCGTTCGCTTGGTGTGGTGGCATTGGAAGGAGCTTGGCGGTGGTATTGCGAAGGAAAAATGGTTGGTACACGGTCGTCCACTCTTAGTCAGAATGCCGCTCCGTGCTGCCGGCGCTCCGCGGGGCGCCTCTGTCGGGCGCCGGAGAAACTATTGCGCAGGTGCAGTGAGAGCCGCAGGCGGGGCTTCGCGCGTTGTCTGCTACAGTGCGCCCTGTACTGCGTTGAAGTGGACTTTAAATTTGCACTGCCTCCGCAGAACGCCGATCGGAGAAACGTTTCTGAATAAACAAAAGAGTGCTGAGAAGCCTATCAGCTGCTTTTATCCCGTTGCAGCAACCGTAGCAGTTTCCTACGGGCCTGGTGAAGTTGAAACACACAAATAAGCATACCGGGGAGAAAATGCGCGCCGCGTAATATTCGAAGCTTTATACTACTGCTGCAGCACTACGATCCGCCAATATTTTTAATTTTTGGCGTCTTGCTGAGTAGCTTGTAATAAGTGTTAGCAGACGACTGCTGTTGTCTGCTGAAATCTCGGCGCAACGAAAATTAATCGGAGCGGAATAGTAATAGTGGAGGTGGAGCTACATTTTCAGTCTCCTATTTTACCTTCCCACGGATAGCGGTAGACGGCCAGGTAGACTCATCAGCGTTTGTAAACAATCCCTAAGGTTTACTAGGCCCTCAGTATTGTCCACATTCTCCACATACCCAATTCAATATGTCCTGCTTCAATACGCCAGCCACATACTTTGAACTTAGTGGGAACACAGTACGGCATATTTTCCTGCGGCCACCTGTGAACTGTAAAATTCGTTGGAGGCACATAGATGTTTATTAACTGCGGGAAGGCGAAAGCCGTTTGCGACTCATTCCCCTGAGTTGAATTTGCCGCGCTTGAATTCATTTCGTGACAGATGAGAAGAGCAGCTGGCGCAAGCGTGGCAGAGGGATCATGTGACACCACGACGCGCTGCACCGTGATGTCACGTGATATTAAGGTCACGTGACCTAAAATGTAACGGACGGACGCTAGTAGGAACAATTAAACGCTATCGCCTGAATAAATATCCTCTCAGCAACTACTTAAAGCCATTCAAAGCTGAAGACTGAAGTCCTAGTAAACCTTAGGGATTGTTTTCAAACGCTGATGAGTCTACCTGGCCGTCTACCGCTATCCGTGGGAAGGTAAAATAGGAGACTGAAAATGTAGCTCCGCCTCCACTATTACTATTCCGCTCCGATTAATTTTCGTTGCGCCGAGATTTCAGCAGACAACAGCAGTCGTTTGCTAACACTTATTACCAGCTACTCAGCAAGACGCCAAAAATTAAAAATATTGGCGGATCGTAGTGCTGAAGCAGTAGTATAAAGCTTCGAATATTACGCGGCGCGCATTTTCTCCCCGGTATGCTTATTTGTGTGTTTCAACTTCACCAGGCCCGTAGGAAACTGCTACGGTTGCTGCAACGGGATAAAAGCAGCTGATAGGCTTCTCAGCACTCTTTTGTTTATTCAGAAACGTTTCTCCGATCGGCGTTCTGCTGAGGCAGTGCCAATTTGAAGTCTACTTCAACGCAGTACAGGGCGCACTGTAGCAGACGACGCGCGAAGCCCCGCCTGCGGCTCTCACTGCACCTGCGCAATAGTTTCTCCGGCGCCCGACAGAGGCGCCCCGCGGAGCGCCGGCAGCACGGAGCGGCATTCTGACCAAGAGTGGACGACCGTGTACATATTGCCGGATGGCGCATGCCATTGTTCATTTTGTTTCCGACGAAATGTCGACTGCAGATTCTGCTGTTTGGTACTGGCTGCCACGCCTGACCGTCTTCACTATCGAATAAAACAAGCACGCACGCGAAATTCGATTTGGAAACCAGCCCGACACCGCTTGACAGGGCGACAAGACGGGAACTTACCCCGCTCGCCTGACTGCTTGGATTCAACGCCGCCTCCGTTCTTGTTCGTTGGGTTTAGATGGACAGACGCAGAAGGTAAATCCTCCCTCATTCCGACGTAGTCGTGACACTTGTATACGCAACAGTACTGTCGGCGTCCTTTTGTTTTCCTTCGACTTTCAGCGCACGCAACCCCGCTACCAGTAGCAATTTTCGTCCGCGGGAGCGGCTGCATTGTGCACGTTCTGACCGCCAGGGTGGCGCTGCAGGCATCGTGAAAACTCCAGCGCTGGTTCCCCATACCACGTTCGTTATGCCACCATCGTCACGCTGTCGTCTCAATATCACCATCACTTCAGACACGTCATCTCATTGTGGTTATGCCATTGTCGTCTATACGTCATCGTCGTCCAATCGACGTCATTTCTAATTCACCATTCTACCATAATAAAGCTGTCGTCCTTCATTGGAGATTATGCCGCCATTGTTATGCCTTCATCATCATTGCGGCGTCGTCAGGCAGTTGTCATCCAACATTTGTTGTCGTACAGTCATGGCTATGCCGTCGTGGTCGTTCCATAGTCGTCTTTTCAGCTTCTTCATCTAGTTATTGTTAGCCGTCGTCTTCATGCCATCATTAATCATAGTTTTCGTGATGCAGTCATCGCTACGCCATTTTCGTCATACAAATGTCGTTGGCTCATTGTCATCATCCCGTCGCCGTCAAGCTGTCATCGTTGTACCATTGTCATCATTTTAAGATCGTCATATCATTGTAATCATGCCGCCGCCGTGATATCGCCTCCGTCATTCCATCTACGTGATTCCTTCGTCATTCCATCGTCATCACTGTGTTCTCGTCAAATATTCATCGTCATGCCGTCATGCTTATGTCAAACATTCGTGTTTGTCGAACATTCGTTTCCAAACATTCGTCGTCATTCTGCCGTTGTGGTCACTCCATTTCTTCATTCTAACTTCGTCATCTCACACTCGTCGCTTTTGGGGTCACGCCATCATCTTCATACCGTCATCGTCTTCCTATTGTCCTTACGCCGTTGCCGTGACTATGTCGTCATTTTATCATCGCCAATATTTTAATATCGTCATCAAAATGTCACCATGCCGTCGTCGTTATACTGCCGCCTTCCTTCCATCGATGTACATTGTTCTGCTGGTCATCCGCCTTCACAGAGTGGGATGACTGAATTTTTGTCAATATGGTGTGTCGCTACATTGCTTGAATGCTAATCGAATTACCTTCGAGAGTCATTGTGAGATAGGTGCTCCAGGAATGTTTCAGATTATCGGGCACTGAAAGACGCAAATAGCCGCTACTGCTCGAGCCTCCAGGGTGGCGAAGAAGAGGAAAAGAAGAGGCGCGTGTCCCACACTGTGTACCAGGCGCGTGTGGTGCGCTTCGAACAGCCGTTGACGCTCGCACCTGGGAGCTCAGGTACATCGCTATGTATCCCCCGATGCAGCCCTGACTTGAACCCTTTGGAGCCGGCCTATCTAGAGACGCTGGGAGCCTGGTTCCTGAGTGTCACCAAGCACTGCTTGCGAGAAGAGCGCCGGAGGCGAGCGACCGACTGACGGAAACAACCGGGCGAAATCTTAGCGCTCAAATCTGCCTCTTATTTCGAGAGTGCCAACATGGCGGGCATCTGCTTCGCTTGCGATCAGCCGGAGGGAGAGAATGATGCTGGAGCAGCTCCCCAAGAGGCACCAGCGGATATCGGCGATCCTTGCACATCCGGGTTCGTCGGAAATGAAGCTTCAGCTCGGAGCAAGGTTCCGAAAAATCTACGCAATACCGACGAGTCGTCAAGCATCGCGTCGACGATAACCGCTAGCAGCGACAAACGCGTAGGAAAGAAGAAACAGAGCAGAACTGGAAGGAGCAAGCACACTGCCAAGAATGTTCGCAGCTCAAGGAAAGACTCGCCTTATGTCAACCCAAGAGGTAAAAATCGCATGACCAAAAAGAGGCATGCGTCAGAGGAAAGGTCTGCGACAAGCACCAGTTACACAAGCCCGACTAGGTCATCGAGCAGCGGCAGAGAAGAGAAGCGCGGGACTCAGACGGCCCACAAATGGAGCAAAGCTAGTGGACAGAGCCGCACTGCTAAGGCTCGGCGACCAACAAGCTCGTCGCCTAGCGGCGGCAGTCGGCGTAAGCGCAGAACAAGAAGTCGAAGCACTGCAACAAGCAGGTCTTCGAGCAGCATCAGCAGCAGTATTAAGCATGGCGTTAAGAGGGACCGGTGGTCACGGAGCTCACGCACAGTGAGTGGGCACAAACGAAAAATCAAGAAGGCGCGCCGCTCTGGAACTACGTCGACGGTGAGCAGTGGCGAGAGCGCTGTTGAAGCTAAACGACAGCGTCGATTGCGAAGCATGTCAAGACACAGTGGAGGCAATAAGCACAGGGTTAAAGGTCGATCTGTGTCGGAGAGCAGTACGCTTAGCAGCTTGAGCGATAGTCACAAAACCAAGAAGAATCGCCGTGCTGGACGCCGCTCTTCGAGCACTCGCAGCCACCACGAGAGCCGACGCCCAACAGACGCCCCGTCAGGTAGCCATTCATCACCCACTGTATCGACGCGCAAGAGCCGCAAGGCCAAGGCAGCGGCGACTCGAAAGAACACTCGGGGTGCTGTTGAGAAGGCTACGGTGACAGCAAAAGCTCCGAGAACGCCAAAGAGTAAACTAGCATCTGCAGAAAAGAAATCGAGCTGTCCAGCGGTTTCCACAGTGAAGAGACCGACACGCAAACTCAAAACCAAGACGTCGGAAGACGAGGCACGCAGCCAAGAGACCGTTGCGTCAAATCCGGGTATGAATGCTGAGTCAACACCAGGAACAACGCGAAAACGCAAAGCCACTACATCCAAAGGTGCAGTAGGTGCTCAGAAAACTGACACTTTGCCAGGAACGGCAACGACGCATACACGCAAAGCTAGGACGTCCGGGGAGGCTGACAGCACTGAGAAAGCCAAACCGACGCCAGGACCTGCAAGGACGCGTACACGCAAAGCTAGGACGTCAGAGGATGCCGGCAGTGCTGAGAAGATTCAGCCGACGCCAGGACCTACAAAGACACGGTCACGCAAAGCTACGACGTCCGGGGAGGCTGACAGCACTGAGAAAGCCAAACCGACGCCAGGACCTGCAACGACGCGTACACGCAAAGCTAGGACGTCAGAGGATGCCGGCAGTGCTGAGAAGATTCAGCCGACGCCAGGACCTACAAAGACACGGTCACGCAAAGCTACGACGTCCGGGGAGGCTGACAGCACTGAGAAAGCCAAACCGACGCCAGGACCTGCAAGGACGCTAACACGCAAAGCTAGGACGTCAGAGGATGCCGGCAGTGCTGAGAAGATTCAGCCGACGCCAGGACCTACAAAGACACGGTCACGCAAAGCTACGACGTCCGGGGAGGCTGACAGCACTGAGAAAGCCAAACCGACGCCAGGACCTGCAACGACGCGTACACGCAAAGCTAGGACGTCAGAGGATGCCGGCAGTGCTGAGAAGATTCAGCCGACGCCAGGACCTACAAAGACACGGTCATGCAAAGTCAATACATCTGAAGACGTTGGTGGCGCTCAGAAGGCTGAGAAAGCAGCAGGAACATCGCGAAAGCGCAAAGCAACAACATCGAAAGATGCAGGAGTCAATGTAGAGACTGAGACAGCAGTAGGAGCAACAAAACGCAGAACAAGGACGGCTGAGTACGGAGAAAGTAGTCAGAAGATTGATTCGAAGGGTAAAACAGGCATGACGAGACAGCGCAAAGCCACAATGCCGGAAGACAAAAAAATCCCTAAAAAGACCGATATCCCTGCCACGGCGAGAAAGCACGGCACAAAGTCGTCAGGACATGAAGGAAGTGATAGTGCGAAATCAACGACACTGACCACGATACCCAAGAGCAAACCTAGCACATCTAAAGACACGAACACCAGCAAAAAGAACCATGACAAGACACCAGCTACTACGGCGAAAGAGCACACTGCGGAAACAACTGAGGACTCGGGATGTGAAGGCAGTGTCAAGTAAACGGCAGGAACCAGCTATGCTACAGAACGCAACTAAGCAACTTGTGGGAGTGGTCTGAAGACTGACGAGCTGTTCATCGACCATCAGTACAGTTGATGGCGGAAACTGTTCCAATCCTCCGCACAATATTGGCAGCTTTTATTTCTAAATTGCGATAAGAAATCCAAGGTCCAAACTGCAGCCCGGGCGGCGGCTGTACGCACACAGCATGAAGTCCAACTCATCGGCTTGCAGGATTGGTCGTTATATGCTTAGATTTGGAGACTGGTCGTGAATGTCGCACAGTAAAGCATTTCAGCTACCTGGTGCGTTTTCTTTCAATATTTTACAGCTATGGGCTCATTGCAGCAGCCGTTTTGGTTTGCGATGTTGTCCGCCGCCGCCTCCTGTGTCCGTCGCAGTTTTCGCCAGGAATGGGAGAAAAAATTGCTTAGTTCCCGCCGGGATTGAACTAGGGGCCCCAGTGATAAACACCTGGGCCGCATGTTGCAGGTTCGCTGCTTAACCATCTGTACGGAGTGCTTGGGAGGTAATTTTACAAGGCCTATTTTTATGTTGTATGTTTTATGTCCTTTTTCGTTTTTCATGAAGTGTGAAGTACCATTAGCGAAGATGGTAAGGCACTTCGGGTGTCGGTCGACACGCGCTCGGCCTGCCACCGCTTCTGTCGCTGCTCCGTCCTTGCTCGTCGCTCGGCCTCTCGATCACGAGACGAACAGGGCAAGTCCATAGCACACATAGAAGTCGCCGCAACTGACAGAGAAAGTCAGACCACAGAGCACCTATATAAACTTACAGAAGGGCAACTGTACCTCCCACTGTGCAACCGAAGTAAGAATAGTGGTGGCGTTGTGAACTAAGGTATGCCACCGAGAGATGGCGCTAGTAAAATCGAAACTAACATCGTCTTTATTACGTAGTGAGCAATATGGCCGCTACGGTAGCGGCTGGTGGGGCTCGTCGCTCTGCTCGCTCGCTAGTTTCGGTTGCTTTGTTACCGCTTTCGGGGTGGTATTCGTGTGTACGGTACTGTAATATGACTACAGATATACTTATTATGCCGCCAGGTGACCCAGAGGCCTCAACTGCCAAAAAAGAAAACAGCTGAAGCAAGTAAGCTTATATCATTTATTGTCATGGTGAATAAAGCAGTACATGCCACAGTTTTCGTACAGGTCAGGCAGAGTTAATGCTGTCAGTCACTTAGTTTACAACACAGGAACACAAATAGCCATCTATTCAATGAAACTGAGTTTTCTCATCGCGCTCTGCCAAAGCAGGGAGAATGAAGTTTCAGACAACGATATTTATGTTGAGCTACCCTCGTACTTGTATTGCGTACAGTGCTGCTTGACGTGCTTCATAGTACATTGTCTGCGTTCAACGATTTCAACTATATCAAAAAAGAAAGGTAAAAAGTGCTCGGCGAAGATGTGCTTTCCGCAAGATAAGCTCGAACTGCAATGTCCCATTGTTTTCATAACACATAGGCGAGAGGCACGAAGTGTAGGGGTAAAAATAAATAAATAAACGTTATGCTAAATTTTACAGCAAACATTGTCCGCTCTTGATGTTTCTACTGCACAATTAGTGTTCAGCTGCGGCAGGAAAGGCTTCGACGCAAGTGGAGCACTCGTAGGAACGTGAGGAACGTTGTGGAGACAACAGTGCTTACGAGGACCTTTGCAAATATTATGTGAATAAACAAGGACACTAAATAAACATGTAAGACCAATTAATTCTCAGGGATCCTTGGAAAATGAAATTTACGGTTTCATGTTGGAAAAACATCTAGATTTGCTTATTCAAACAAGCCAAAGAGGTTGCAAGGAAATGAACATTTCAAATGAGTAACAGAGGTGAGCAAGAGAAGCCTCAGCCGGGAGCCAACGTTTCAACCTGCAAACGTATTTATGAGGGCCGTGACGAAGACAAGTTCCCACTCTGAGGCTTCCCTTGCTCGTCCGCTGTTGATTGGTTGAATGCTAAGGCAAACTTACGCCGAGTATATTTCAAAAAGTTTTTGGGAACACACTGCTCAGGTTTGTTATCTGCTGTTTCAAGAGGAAGAAAAATTGTTTGAGTGATTTGTCATGTTTGAGAAGTGTGAAGTAGGCCGACTGTGTGCATCTGCCTTGTCTAGCTATCTCTTACGGTGCAGGGCTAGCCTATTGATTTCATGCAAACTGTACATGACGCCTTTTGTAGTTAACAAATGTAACATAATGCGCACATCCAGATCTAATTTTAATCCTAGCACTTACCATCTGAACAACGTTCTCTTAGATTTCATCATGTCATATAAATATCTTGGTGCACGTATTACAATTAGCTTAAATTGGACCATTAATATAAAATGTGTCATTAACAATGCTGATCAGATGCTCGGGCACTGATGGCGCAACTTTTCTAAAGCACCGTCTACTTCAAAACTACAGCTTTGCAAGGCTCTAATACACTCTGTTGGGGTCTCGGTGCTGACGCCCGTTATTGCCAATGGGTCGCAAGCCCCAAGGGTAGCGTTGGCCTGGCGGCCTGGGGCACTGGAAGCATCCGAAGGTCCTGGCAAAGCAAGAGAAGACTGGTAACAGAACAACTTGTTTATTCTAACATAGCAAAAGAGCGGCCGGTCAGGTCGACCGAAGTGGAGAGACGGGAGAGCACGTAACTCAACAGTACAAATCGGAGCCTCTCTCCTGGCGTCCGGGGGCAGCTGCTCTTATACTCTCGGCGTCGCGGGCCAGAAGGAAGGTCACGGGATGAGCCCACGCGACGGCGGAGCATGAGCCCACGACGGCGCGCACGGTCGAGCCGAGAGACATGTTGAGCCGAGTGTAGTGACGCATCGCCAACCCGCCGACGGACAGACCTGCTGGCTCCTCACTTGGGGAGCTCCGCTCCCCGGCTGCCGCGCTTTGACAAGCGTGGGCACACACACACACACGCACATACGAAGACACGTGGCACTGAAACACGCCTGGACACGCTTGGCGGGGAGGCGTTGCGGCGGCGTCGAACGGGCCAAAATGTCCGCCGCTTTGAACGAAGCCCCGGCGTCCGTTGCATCCGCGCCGGCATTACCGCGCGTTGTAGGCGAAACGTAACAACTCGAAACTTGAATCGGCATCTGCAATACGCGATCCTACTAGCGTTAATCTTGTTACTTGACTCCACTGGTTTCATTTTTTTTTCATTATAACCGTACAACGAGTATCTCAATAAAAACTAAGCTAGCACTTATTCCACTAGCTGACCGCCGCAATGACGCCGGTCGCCCCCCCCTCCCCCCCCTCCTTTCGCTACTTCATAAATGTTTCCATTACACCACACTTGGTGTAATGAAACTACGACGACTTGATACTGCGACCTGAGTGCATTTCAAACCACGTTGGTCATCGCAGTAAGGTAGGAATTTATTCATGTTGCACGAAGTCTTTCTTTAGATTGTGTGTTTTTACTTGCCAAAACCGCTATCTGATTATGAGGCACGCCGTAGTGGGGGACTACGGAAATTTCGACCACCTGGGTTTCTTTAACGTGCACCTAAATCTAAGTACACGGGTGTTTTCGCATTTCGGCCCCATCGAAATGCCGTCGCCGTGGCCGGACCATAGCCACTGAGCAAACAAGGCGGGTGCAGTCTTCCTTTCAATCTTTCATCCTCCGTACATCTCAGGAATGGAACCACCTTCCCTCGAGTATAGTAACCATTACCAATAGCACTTCTTTTTGCAAAATATTAGCTAACATTGTATACTCAGGAGAATCATTACGTTACCAGAACTCACTGCACTTCTATGTGTGTTTGCTTTACTCTACTGCTCCGTTAAAAAAATAATTAAGTTATGGGGTTGAACGTGCCAAAACCACTTTCTGATTATGAGGCACGCCGTAGTGCAGGACTCCGGAAATTTCGACCACCTGGGGATCTTTAACGTGCACCTAAATTTAAGTAGACGGGTGTTTTCGCATTTCGCCTCCATCGAAATGTGGCCGCCATGGCCGGGATTCGATCCCGCGACCTCGTGCTCAGCAGCCTAACACCACAGCCACTGAGCAACCACGGCGGGTCTACTGCTCCGTAACCACTTCCACTTTTAATGCCACATGGCCCTGAGAGCACTTTAAATAAAAGGTACAATAATAAACTGAAGAGTGACTGCCAGGGTTTCAGTCAACATGAAGTATAATTTCTTCAAAATTGCATTGAGCGTTTTTCAAAGTTTTAAAATTATTTGAATTTTCATGCAACAAGCTAACGTTGTGAGGGAGCATGTGATACTTTGTGGTAATGCCCGTAAAGCTGATTTGCAAAGAGCAGATGACATAGTTTGTGAATTATCGAGTGGAGCTTGCTACATTGTTTCTGTTCTGGTCATCATGGCTATAACGACTTGAAAAGAAACAAGTTGGCACTCAACATGTTACTTCTCCGGTTGTCATCAGTCAGACGCCCTTAAATGCAAGTAAGCTTGTATGTAAAAATGTAGCATTCCAGCTCGGTACGATACAAAACTCTAGACTGTTGCTTTCCTGATAGGGCTCACACCCCTCTATCTGGTAAAGTTGCAAACATTTCATGGTGGGGCACGTAGTTCAAGAGGACCTGCTGTCATTGTGGTGACTGTCGAGCTTCTTATGGCTTGGCGTGGGCAGCTTGCAGGCCAATAATCTCTCCTTTGTCCGTCTTCCTGAAAAGGGAAATGATGAAACCATGATAAACATACAAGAAAAGAATGGTAAAACAAAAGTTAGTCAAATGAATGAGCAAATCACGGTTCTAGGTGAAGTGTTCAGAAACATAACTTGTCAGGATTGTGGCCCAGTGGTGTCACATTCCCTGTTGCCTTGTACGTTCAGAGACAATAGAGTCCAAAGGGGCGAACAAATATGAGCAGCGTCTTGGAGGCTGTAGTAGAAAGAAAAAAGAGCCTCAATTACAATGGCGGAAGTGTGGGTGAGAAGAACACACGCACAAACACTGTTTTGAATGTGCATTTCTTTCAATGGTGTCTTTGTGCGGGCTGTGAATAGTGAAGCCTCGATTAGATTAAATTTTTTGTCAGATACCAGGTAATAAACACAGTAATTTTGATATGTACCAAATGCAATCAGTCCAACTATCACCAGAAATACATTTGCACTAATGCGCAGTGAATTTGTCACAATGTATCTTTAATGTAGAAGCAGACAAAACTATTTATTATTTATGCTGTATTCCGTGTTGGGAATTTTAGCAACGTGGCAAAATAACAAGAGCCTCGTTCGAATTCTCTTTGAAGAGCGATAACCTTATAATTATTATTTTACACTTTTATCATATGACTACCGAAATCTGTTTTATTCGCTTCGCATGCAAAGAATTGCAAAGTTTAAAATGCGAAGCAGTGCTTTTTTACTCACCGGTGCACACACCCAGAGGCTGCAAGGTTTATCCGTTTGCGCGGGTAGTTTCCAAACGGATGGTGATCGGTTCCAGCGGCTAATTTTCGCGCTAGCTAGCACATATTTTCAAAATCAAGACATCATTACGCGGCCAGACGCAGCAGATCCAACGACTGAAGCCGTGCATGCAGCCGTTATGCTAGTGAAACGCCGCAGCTGTTAAGATTCACCGTCTTCAAACACGTTAGCTTGGTGGTGGCTATAGAATGTTGGACACATAAACTGACTGAGATATTATTGTTATCTTATTAAAACGAACATGCCTGATGATGCTCAAAGAAAACGACCACCCCGTTCGCAAACATTTTACCGCAGCACAATTCAAACCGATAAACGACACGGACTGCAATCGATACCAGTGGGCTGCTGCGTACCAGACGCCAGTGAGGTCTCAAAACCTTTATACAAGTAACAAAACACAAACTTCAACAATACAAGTTCACTAAAAACAACTGTCTACTTATTTCGTAACAAAACGACATGTGAATTATGTTTGTCTGTTATTATATGTACATTTCTATATCAAATATTTAGATGTGTAGAGCGCCCCTAGCAGAAAAAGATACAAATTAAAGTATGCGAACAAATTACAGTAGCTACACTTGCGCGCTTCATAATGGAACGCGCCGCAGTTGATTTTTCGCACTTTGTGGCAATTGCTGGAACTGGCGATGCTGGGTATAGTGTACTAGAATTATTCTAGTACGCTATAATGCTGGGCCTGTTTAGCCAGTTCAGCCCATCAAGCCTCTGCCTACCTTGCTCCTGCGCTACTGTTCGTCAGAGTGGCTGAAATAATCTCATGGGTGGGGGCAATGGAAAAAAGCCTGCCATGAGTAACCACTTAAGAGAAAAAACGAAATCAGGAAAGAAACAATTTATGATAACTCAAAGGGAAGCTCATTACTTTTCGAAGCGAGATCAGGATGCCGTAGAACACGCACCTATAAAGCGAGATATAAGAAGGAAGAAGCATGTGCTTCCTGCGGTAAAGCTAGGGAAACAATGGAGCATGTTTTATTAGAATGTGAAGATATCTCCCCAGCAGCCGATTTAGGCACCACTGGACTCCGCGAAGGCCTTGGGTTCAGCGAGAGCAGGGGCAAAGTAAACATGTCCGCAGCAGAGATTAGTAAGAGGCGATTGGAAGATTAGTGGACGAAAAGTAGGGGAAGGAGAAAAAACGGAGACGTACAAAAACAAAGTTCACAATAGGGGGCCAGAAAATTTGGTTATGGGAATTCATCGAGCGTTTTTTTTTCTTTTTTATAACCTAGGTAGGACATTAAGCAGTATAATAGCAAGAGCTTGGTGGCGCAACCCACCACCCCGTTCCAAGGGGACGCTCATAGGTTCCATCCACCCATCCTCTGAAACCCCTTAAACTTCGCAAAGTAGCGCCACTCTCGTCCTCCGCGTTTGCTCCTCCTCGTTTCTCCTCTCTTTCACGCTCCCTTCTCGACCGTGACGCCATCTACACCGCTCGAGCGTAGCAGACGACCTTTCGCGAAGTGAATGCACGCATAGCAAGGTGGTGCGCTCTGGGCGTTCGCGTTGGCTTTCTAGCTCCGAGCAACTTCGTGTACAGCATCTAATTTCTATACGGACGGTTGTAAAAATTCAGTGACGGCAGATGTTTTCCTGTTTTGATAATTATTTTAAAAAAACACCTAACGCTGTGCCATGACGACTCCGAATGTATCGCGTTCGCTGCGATTAGGCGCACAACATTCGTCGAGTGAGTGTCACAAGATGCTGTTGCGAATGGTTGTAAATAACACATTTACGATTGAATGCGAACATCCTGACCTCCAGGAAACCCTCAGTAGCCTAAATAATCCGCGCCGTCCTTACCATATGAATTTGCGGTGCGTATCAGCTATGACGTACAAAGACCGACAGAGGGCACGAACGATGGCTGCTCTGAAGGTTCGAAAGAGTATTACAAGCTACAGTGCCGCCAACGTGCGTGCTTGCCAATCTTCTAAGCACGCGCAAAGGCTCAGAGGTGGGCACTTGAGTCATTGTGTTTATCGTGCCTCAAAGTAGACAGAAATACGCGCGGCCGATCGTCGGGTCGGGATTCTGCGTATACAGGGTGTCCTTGCTAATTTGGACCAAGATTTTAAGAACACCCAAGAGCTCTAGAGAAATCCTACCGACTGCATAGTAGCCGTAGTCATATGTACTTACGGCCAGCATATTTTTCATCACGAAGTATTGCATAGTTAATTACTTTTAATTAGTTAACTTTTTAATTAGTGCTTGAATCGCAAACGTATCAACTACAAAGTTGTAGGGCCCCTTAAGTAACCTCCGAATCAAGCATTTATTTCGTGCTGAAGAGGTCCTGGTTGTTTTTCCCAAGAAAATACAGAAACCCGCGAAATACGCGACATACGAAATAGATGCGCACTCGCACGCCGCTACTCAAGCGCCTACAAGCAATCATTGAAATATATACGGCTGCATTCTCTTATCGCCGCATCGTACAAGGCTCCGCAACGCTTATCATTGCGTCAGCGGCGTATTATCTTGATGCCGCGACCATCACATAGCGTGAAGCCCTGTATCGAGCTGCCGCCGCTAGTAAAGCCGCGTATCTGTGGCTATTCGCTTGGGAGTACTTGAGTAGCGGCGCGAGAGCGCCTATTTCGTATTTTGGGTGTTTCGCGCGCTTTTATGTTTTCTCTGAAAAACCAACGAGGCAAACCTCAGCACTAAACAAATGCTTGATTCGGAGGTTATTTGAGGTGCCCTACAACTCTGTAATTGATATGTTTGCGATTCAAGCAATAGTTAAACGGTTCACTAGTTAAAAATAATTAATTGAGTAATTCTTCATGATGAAAAATATACTGACCATAAGTACATACGACTACGGCTACTATGCAGTCGGTACGATTTATCTAGAGCTCTTCGGTATCTTTAAAATCTTGGTCCAATTTAGCTGGGACACCCTGTAAAGAAAATGAAATCAGTTTTTTAGTATCCGCTCGCAAAGCGGTAATGCAATAACAGCGCTTTATTAAGACTCAAACAAGTGCATTATTTTTTTAGGTTAGTGACTCATCACGAATAACATTTTATCGTGCGTTAGCTCGTCCATTCACGAAGTTACGTATTTGTCGCGAACCGAGTTGCACTAAGGCGCATGCATTGAGGGTGGTTGCACTTACTCCGAAATAACATTTGCGAGATATGACTTTAGTGAAGTGATGACCGCGCAAAGAATTGCCGAGCTATGCCGCGGCCGAAATTGCGGTAAGTGAAACGATACAGTCGTTCAATTGAGGCATCATTTGTTGTCTCATTACATGTCTCAAAGGCACAGTGGTAGAACGAGCTAATAGTCTAACGAACGAGTAAGCGAACGAGCAAACGACGACTAAACCAACCAGGGGACGAGCGAGCGACCGGACGTTTTCTTTGCGAGTGCTCCACCGCCGCATCTTAACTCAGACACTTTAAAGCTGACACGAATTAACGCGTACGTCTCAAACACTTACGGTGCTGTCGTTCGGCGACGAACGCGGTTTCGGGAGAGCCCGCACACTCTTCCTTCGTACCGCAAATCCACCGGGCGAACGCCAATGACGAACACGAACAAAAATTGAAGGACACTTTGTAAATTCCAAAGTATGTTCGGCGAAAGCCTGTGCCCATTCTACTGACTATTCCATATATTTTTTTTTGTGCATGACACTCCCAGAGGAATGGGCACAGGCTTTCGCCGAACACACTTCGGAATTTACAAAGTGTGGTTTGAAGTAAACGATGGACTGTTTATTCATGAATTCTTTGTGTCTTTGTTTTATTGCCCCATGAATTCCTTATGCTTGGCTGGGTCGACGTCTACGATAGCTGCCTTGTGATCACTGAAATGTACTATACTATACTCGAGATATGAACTAACGAGCTATGGAAAGAAGAATGATGGGTGTAACGTTAAGCGATAAGAAAAGAGCAGATTGGGTGCGGGAACAAACGCGAGTTAATGATATCTTAGTTGAAAACAAGAAAAAGTGGCCATGGACAGGACATGTAATGAGGAGGGAAGATAACTGATGGTCATTAAGAGTTACCGACTGGATTTCAAAAGAAGGGAAGCGTAGCAGGGGGTGGCAGAAAGTTATGTGGGCGGATGAGATTAAGAAGTTTGCAGGGACAACATGGCCACAATTAGTACATGACCGGGGTAGTTGGAGAAGTATGGGAGAGGCCCTTGCCCTGCAGTGGCCGTAACCAGGCTGATGATGATGATGATGTACTCGACATCTTTGGTGGTTGGATATGTATGGAAGACGAGATCAAGACAGCTGCAATGCTGCGTGGTGGCTGTTGTCGTCGGTGTGACCAACTGTAACGCTAGTGAATTTTGTAGACCACTGACCAATGCATGTCTGTTCCTAGCGTCTTGGTTGAAATCCCGACAACGACCATCGGCCGATGCCTGACGCTTGTTGGTAGGATGCGATTCACAAAGGCAATGGCTGCTTCTTGTCCGAGGTTTGGATCCAAGTACACACAGACTACAAAGAACCCAGTTGACAACCTGACTGCACACGCTTCCCCATGGTCAAAGTGAACGTCGTCCATGACTGCGGCAAGCTCAACGTCTTGCTGAGCGTAAATTGCAACTCCAGCAGCTTGGTTTCCCGGCCGACTGGCCCCGGTTACGAATTGGTACCCCCTCACTTCTGGTGGAGCCGTTTGCAGACTCGTTCACGTTGCGGTTAAGCATATGGGCTTGCATTTAGCTAGCATAGGATCATGTGAAACGTCAGCAGCATGAAGCGGCAAAGAACGCACATTTACACAGTCGACTGGGAACTGTTGTCACTTCCGTTCCGCTTCCCCGGCCCTGGTGCCCGGTGACATGTTAGCCCGCCGCATGCGCATTCGCTCATTCTTCTGCTGGCGTTTGTTATCGGGGAAATGCACATTCTTGGGGCGCTTCTCCGAACCCCTTGCCGTGGAATCATCACCGGGCCGCTTGGGAGTCATCCGACTAACTCGACTGCTGCAACGAGACGTCTGACGAAGGAACGTTGCCGCGCCCGCCGCTGTACCGGCTGTACCATCACGTGATTGCTGAAAGAGTATAAGAGGGAGAGACCACAGCTGTGGCGGCGCAACTGTTGCTATGTGCCGCTGTGCCATCACATGATTGCTGAGAGAGTGAGAGGGGGAGAGGCCACAGCTGGCACCGTTTCAGGGCACGGACGGACGCACGGTTGGACGCCGCGCGTATCTAACCCTCAAGCAAACACGACACTTGACCTTCTTCTGCAAAACAGCGTCAAGCTTTAAATTTTTTCCTAATTCCTTCAAGATACTGGCTTAATTGACAAGTTCTAGCATACTAACATGAGCACTATGTCCTTTGTATTCCCTCTATAGTACTCCAGTGACACAGACGGACACCTGAAACAAAATATATGGAAGGAGACACGGTCCTTTGTACTCGTGCTCGCTCTACTTGGCCATTGACCGAATTGCTGTCGTGACTCTTTATTAGCAGGATAAATCACGCCTACAGTTAAACAAGTGCGTAGAATAATGTGATAATGAGTGATTTTTTAAATATCTAATGCCTTCTAAAAAGAGCCTACTGAATTTACTCGAATCACAGAAGGGAAGGAGAAGAAGGGGAACTGGGAGGGCCGATTTTTGTTAGCTACAGCCCCATGAAGCCAAAATAATGAACTCAAGGACAGCATAGAAAATGTTATAGTTAATTTTTAATTGAACAGTAGAAATGCCAAGATAAACGAAAATGAAAGTGGACGGATATCATCTTGCCGGGAGGGAGGTGAACTCACAAGCTTCGCATTACGCGCGCTTGGCATTAGCACTTGCACTGCTGTGGCACTTGTGCTCGCTGTGTTTGGCCGTTGACGAAACGGCTGTCTTGACTTCCATCAGCATGATGAAAGTTATAAAATGCCGAGAAATGAATGGGGGACTATAAATGTGGACAAGAAAGTTAAATTAATAAAGCCGTGTGGTCCGTAATTCCATCAACTATTTCGCACTGAGAATAATTCTCTCCAAGGCCTGAACTTTAAGATACAACGTCAAGCAAAGATTTCTACATTGTGGAACCCTGGACAATTTGTGTTACGTCGCAGAACAAGGTGAGGCTAATAAGTGGACCTGCGAGAATGCCGTCATATCGAAAACAAGTGAGCATATCCCCATCGACACCAGGTACGTTAAGGTCTGCCATAGTTATGAGATTTGACATGTAGAAGTTGCGTCATATTTAAATGGGAGCGTAACCGATTACAAGGACGCCTATCGTCGACGGGAAGGCGAAAGGATTCCAGCGCACTTGGGCGTTATCCGAACATACGGGGGCTTGATAATTGGAAATGAATCATTCGTGTGGAAGATTCAAGTGCGGTCTCTTCAACCTAAGGAATCAAATCTTGTTGGAACAAAGTCGGTTGATGCACGCGATGATTCCAATGCTGAGACACGGGATTCTATGGCATCCAGTTGAACGTTATCCGATTTCTGTAACTTTCCTAAGTCCCGAGCCAATCCGTACATCAAGCAATACAGCAGATATGTGCTGGGGCTATCGCTGGCCGAAGCTTTGCCTGCATTACCACTTGAAGCAGAAAATGCTTCTTTCTATATAGACAGATGTACTATTCGAGCGTGTTAGGCGTGCTGTGTCAGACTGGTCAGATGACTCGGTATTAGATGACTGTGCAGGCTTCGGTGCAGGCTTCGTTTCGCGCAGCGCATGATTTTGCGCGCTGTGCACGAGACCACAGGACTAGCGGTATAAGTGTGTGCAACACTAAAAGTGAAGCCGACACAAGGGGATCACACAGCATGTTCGCGAGCTAAAATACGGTAGAAAATTACATAGTTTCGTTCTTCGCGCCGGCGACTGCACGACGTGGGAACAAGCAGACGAAAGGGAAATACATCTCTCTTGCTGCAGTGCGAAATAAAACAAAAACACGCATACGGTCGGTTTGTGTGTTTTCTCTTTTATCTAAACTTTAATTTGTCTATTGAAGCAACGAATTGCACAAACACGAGTTCTTGCCTTCAATAATTCATGAAATCACATGTCACTATGAGCGACGTCACAACACAGACATGTATACGTAGGTGCTCTTGCTCACATGGCCACCTATCCGGTTGGGAGCGTGGGACAACGCTACATAGTTAGCGTGCACTGTAGGCACTGCGCTTGTCAGTTCAAAACAGCCAGATCTCGTGAAAGGTCCTTTAAAAGCTTGGCAGATTCGACCGCTGGACCCGTATTCACAATGAAGTTTTTACACTGGAACTGTTCTCAAGAACAAGTGCCAATCAATCATAATGCTGGACATAATAGCCGGCGAATGTGAAAAAGCTTTGTGAAATTGGTCCCGCTCTCTTGGTCCATAAGCAAAATCATCGAATGCCCAGTGATTGAAGTCTTTCACACCTTATTGCTGCTACGTTCGAAACGAAGTCTGAAGTATGTTTTCATGCTTTTGCTGCCGTCCTAAACTTCACGTACATTTAAAAATAAAGTTATTTTCTTCTTTTTTATCAGGATCATCGACAACTGGCTTGTATGCGAAACAAGACTCGCTTTATTCTTTGTACAGATAAATAGTGGTAACAAGATAGGGATGACACTTAATTCGCACTTAAGAAAAAAGAAAAACAAAACTTATTGCTCATTTAAACAGATGAGGTGTATCCACCCATGACCTTCGACATGCCAAGGCGTGTAGTCAGCGATGACAAGTCCGCACTTTGACTCCACAATTTGGAATCTCATCGTTTCAGCGTTGCGAATGAAGTATCGCGCGGGTTTTTACATCCATTCCGCCATCTTGAGCGCTCATACACGGGTAATCAATATTATTTTTCTCCGCAGCAGCTTCACCAATTCTAATTGTATTCAATTTTCTACACAGGAGACACCAGATGATGCCTCTTTGATTCAATGCGCAGCCAATCCCTTCAATCGTCCAAGCGATCGGTGTGCGACAGTAGAAGGATCTCTTTTTGCACAACATTCCTAATTTTTGGCTTCCTTATTCAGAATGATCCCAGAGACACACAATGCTTCCCACAGAAAGCGAGTAGAGCGTGGTGCTTCTATAAAAGTGTATTTTAAAAAAGTGTACACGCATAAACTCGATATTACAGCTCAAGCGAAAAAGCGCTTTGACCTCCGAAACCACGTCTTCGGTTTGTACATAAGGTTCATGCGCGTTGTACCAGTCCACGATTTACTACTTTAACAGCCTGGTACACAAAGAGCAAATCAAGTGTTTGTAGCGAATACTAATTTTATCCGCTTTTCTGGAGCCTGCTATGTGCTCGACAACGTTGCCGGTCTCTCACTTTCATAGTCCCGGTTTGCCGCTACTACTACTAATACTACTGCTAGTATTAGCACTAATAATAATATTAAGGAAATAATAATAAACAAGACGACCTAAGAATAAAGCTTTTGCTTGCCACGGGATTGTTGGACATGACGACATATCCAGAGTAAGACAGGTCCGCCATGAATGATTATCCTAAACCTCGACAATATTCAAAACAGTCACGGTGTAAATAGACGCTCGTGGTTGACCACACTACAGCCGGGTTTAACTGCTTCTTCGCAGCCTGCGATGAGAAAGAACAGTTAGCTCCGACGCCATACTGTTTATTTGACACTGAAGCTTCCGAAGGTTGCTCTTGCTTGCGCCATCTTATCAGCAGAAGCCCATTGTTGGAACAGAGATCCTGTAAAACTGCTCTGTCACACAACGCGGCACGTAGTAACATCATGCTATAGCAAAAAAGCGATAAGGCGAGGATATTTCATACTCGCTACTAGAGACAAGAATGGTTTACGTAGTCAACTAAAATATCATAACAAATGGGAAAGCTATTTTTTTTCTACAGAGTATTCTTCAAATTTTCTATTCACGATACGCCCGCATCTTGCGCTTGTGAAGAGTAATTGCGGCAATGAGTATCGGTTATGAAGAGTCAACTGTCAGGCTCAGAGTAATCTCCGACATCATACAAGCCAACAGCTCGCACACACACGTGCACGGCAAAAGCAGGCCGACGCGCATATGTGCATATAAACACACACGTGTGCAGACACCTACGTGCCAGACACATGCGTTCACCAACACCATTGCTCGTAGTGGGTCAATTGCGATGTAAAACCGGGATTGTCGGCAGACAGTCGAGTCATGGTGGAAATTCCTCTGCAAAGCGCTGAGATGAAGTCCAACCACGTAGCTATGTTAATGTCCTTGTTTTCCCTCTCTTTATGTGCTCAAACTGTGACCACAAATAAGGGAGCTTGTCGTTCCTATTCGGGAACGTGCACAAGACCGTTACTTCCTCAGTTGCCGCTAAGTTAATTCTTCGGTTTTTCCGACTTCATCTGCTCACTGAGATTGCTCGTGAAGTTCTCTGCATTGTGGTCGTTCTGGTGAGTGAGTTACTTCACGGTAAGGAGAGCTTTCTAAACAGCTTTAACGTAGAGAATTGATACTAGGTGATCAGCCCATGGTGTAGACAGGAAGATTAGAAAAAGCGAGACATCGACCTTTCGGAATGAATGTTTGCCTGTATCTCCACTACTTTTGTTCTAGTTTCCTTATTGAAGCGAGCTACGATTTTATTTCAAATCTAGAACTCTTGTTGCTCTGCGATCTCTCGCCGAGCACTAGACGGGGTAATGCAACGCGGTGTTCACCAAAACGGAAAACGTTTACACAGTTTACAGGCATGTAAACGCAGCGAGACCTATCATATATGCTGTCGGATAAACGCGTTCAGTGCTCACACGCCTGAGCCTTTGATTGCCTGTGTGCATGGACGAACTTGACTGAGGGACACAAAAGGAAAAGAAGGACTGCGCAAATCCTCAGCTGTACGAGAAAGAAGCAGACGAACACAGGCAAATTTGCCATGAATGCTGTGTATTAGCTTGCTGAGTTTGGCGTAAATTTATGCACTTCTTTGTCGTGAATACTAGCTAGACCTGTTTCTCAACCGGTTCCATTTAGGTGATGTGCTAAATTATATTCAAACCTTTCCTCAACGTTGAAAGAACGCAAAAAAAGAAGGAACCAGGCGTTTCTCTTAAAGGCTAAACTTTAAAACATTGATTCCGTTGCAGTGCTTCGATTGAACACAATATTATCGCTCTTCTCCCTTAGAATATATATCTTTTTAGGCTCTGAACCTGGAGGGTGAATAAAAAAAACGAGTATAGCTTTCGATCTGGAAAGACCATGTCCAACTTGTGCATAAACATAACCCAAGGTTCCTTTTCACACTCATCGTCTGAACTCCGTTCTGGTTTCTTTACAACTGCGTTGCAATGCGAAAGTTCGTGATCGAAGCTTTCAGCACACATTGTTGTAATGCGCAACACTATGCACAGCGCGGGGTTATACAGCCGTTTCATTCTTCTAGCCTGCAATAATATTCGTCCCTATGCCTTCTTCCGCAAAACAACGTCAAGATTTAAATTGTTTCTTCATTCTTTCAAGACACTGGCTTAATTGACAAGTTCTAGCATACTTACATAAGCACCACCTCCTTTGGTTTCCCCGTACAATACTGTAGTCACAACTATGGACGCCTGCAGCAAATGATGTGAAAGGAGACGCGGTTCTTGGTAGTCGTTCTCACTCTGCTTGGCTGTTGATCAAACCACTGCCGTGAATCTTTATTCGCAGCATAAATCGCGCCTAAAGTTAAACTAGTGCGAACAATACTATGATCATGCACTTTTTTTTTTATTTCTAACACCTGATAAAAAAAAAGCCTACTGAATTTACTCGCTTCACAGCAATGAACGAGAAGAAGGGTAACTTTAGAGTCCCGATGTTTGTTAGCCACAACCACATGAAGCCAACAAATAATGAAGCCAAGGACAGCATAGAAAAAGTTATATATGTAGTTTTTAATTGAACTGCAGAAATGCGAAAGGGGAATGAAAGGGGACGCATAATTTTGCTGTAGGAGGGGGCTGAACCCACAACCTCCGCATTACGCATGCTTTACACTACCAATTGCTCTATGATGGTACTTGTGCTCGCTACGCTTGGCCGTTGTCCTAACCGCTGTCCTAACTATCCTCTGCATGATGAAAGTCATAAAATCTCGTGAATTGAATGCGGGACTTGGAAACTGGACAAGGAAGGGGAAACAACACAGCCTTGTTGTCCGAAATTCCATCATTTCGCAGTGAGAATAACTCTCTGCAAGGCTTGAATTTTTTTTTAGAATACAAGGTCAATGAGAGATTTATGCACTATGGAGTTTTCCTGTAGGAGTTGCTTTAGGACGCATGACAAATCGAGGCGAATTAGTTCACCTGCTTGAAAGGCCTGATGTCGAAAAGAAGTGTGTGTACCGTAATCGACAGCTGGTATGGTAAAGTCTGCCATAGTTCTGAGATTTGAAACGTGGAAGTTGTGTTTGCGCACAAATTCATCGAGCAGATGTGTACTGTCAGTGGAATAAGCAGGAGGACGGTAGAAGACCGATAGTATTAGTGTGTGCTTCGCCGAGTAAAGATTGCATCACAAAGATTCAAGATTAAATGGCCAGGAATTACAGAGAAGCTCAGGCCTGACCTAAATAAGAGAGTGACACCACCAGCTCGGCATTTGTTACGATGCAGACAGCGACGCAGCCGGAAGGTGCAAGTTCGGAGTCTAGGTTTCCGCCATGTAGCCATGTTTCAGTTCTGTAGACTATATGCGGAGAATACGAAGTTGTCAGAGACAGAATATCAGTGAACTTGCTCGAGATGCTTCTAGCATTTATTTATTTATTTATTTACTTATTTATTTATTTATTTTAATTTATTTACAATATCTTAACAACACAATTTCTCGATCGTGGCCTGGAAGTCGATAGAGTGCACTACTGGAGTGGGCCACAACGTAAGCGGGAAAGACGTTCCAACCTCGTGATATTGCGACAAAAAAAGGAATGAAGAAAAGTGCCAGCTATGCAGCTTTTTTTGTGACTGTTGCGATGCTAATGATGATGGGCTGCCTTGATGGCAAAATTATTGGATGACGCTTGATAAAACTCGAAGATTAGGCGCAGACGTGCTATACCGACGCACGACGAAAGACTTTCAAGGCAAACACGATATTTTAATTCAATGGCACTTGACTGATATGAGCAATCTGAGAAAATGAATCGGGCTCGACAGTGCTGTAGAAATTCCAGCGTTTCATTATGGTTACATTGGTCAGGGTCCGGAACTGTGCATGCGTATTCAAATTTCGGTCTGATTAATATCTGATAGGCGAGAAGTCGGACCGAAGGACCGGCTAGGCAAAGGTTACGACGTATACAACCAAGGGCGCAGTCAGCTTCGTTAGTAACGTGCGTTAGGTGAAGTGATCATGTTAATTTTGAAAACAAATTACCACATAAGTACTTGCGCCTACTTACGCATAAATATTCGGAGTTGTAAATCATATAATTCGTCAGTCAGTAACATAATGCCGGCGATGAAAAAGAAGGAGTGATGTTTTGCGCGTGTTTAATGACAATAGTCACTTGTTACACCAGATTTCGATTCGATGAAGTTCAGACTGAAGTGAGTGAATGTCAGATATGTTAACTGGATGATAAAGGACGCAGTCATCTACGAAGAGTCTGATGTTGGAAGAAATATTACTCGGTAAGTCGTTCATATAAATTAGGACTGGGGAATATATTATATGGAGTATAAAGAAAGTTGTTCAAAGGCGGAAGGGGCGCAGACAACGGCGAGTTGTGGATTATGAAGTAAGTTCGGTAGTATAATTCACAAAACGGTTAGAAGATTCATCCGAATGGTAACGAACGCCGTCAATGAAAACGTGGTCGTACTCGAGCTACACAATGGCACCGTTCCTGGGAAATTACGTAAATCCTCGGAAGCATGAAGTGATGGGAACACTTTCGTTTTGGCACCTCTATTATTACGTCTATTTTGCTTCGAAAGCCTAGTAACCTCATACTCAAAGCACGCTAGCGCTCACTTCCCCTTCTTTCGATGCTGTTTAAAAACTTTATTGAAGGACAAACAATGTTGAGCTTTTGGGAGAACTCCGTGATCGTGTCTTTAAGTAGGATGTTCTTTTCTTTCTTGTCTTCTGTGTGTCTGTGCCACATGCTGTTTCGCCTAGAGTGATTATCTGTATGGTCATTTTTTGCTATATTTTCTTAAAGGGGGCGGCAAGCGCGTGTTTAAATCGGAGCGTAACTGACTGCTAGGAGTAGCGTCGTCAACGAGAAGGCGGGAGGATTCGAACACACTTAGGCGTTATTCTAACGTACGGTGACTTGATTGTCGGCATTTAACAATTGATGTAGATGATTTAGGTGCGGTAATGTGATATTCTAAAGAATCTGATCCTGTTAGAGCTGAGTCAGTTGATGAATACGATGGTTCCAATTCTGACACGTGGAAACCTATGGCCTCCCGTCGATCGTTACCAGAACTCTGTAATTTGTCTGGGTCGCCACTCATTTCTTTCCGTAGATCAAGCAAGGCCGCAGACATATGTTGGGGCTATCGATGAGGAGGAGGAAGGAGGAAGTAAACTTTATTGCCCTAGAAAGAGTAATTCAGCGGTCGGGCCGGATGTCTTCATCTTCTATTGGTTGATGCCGATCTCCGGCCTGCATGGTTGGCGCCCCTATTCCAGGGCACCACTGAGCGTGGCTGCTCGTCGGGCATGATCCACCAGCCTCCGCTGGAGGCTAGGGTCGCCGCTGGAGAGCACGCTCTCCCACTGCTCCGCACTCGGATTTTCTATTTTGTGGAATGCCTTATTCGTATTGCACTCCCATGTGACGTGATAAAGTGTGGGTATTGCGCCACACCACGGGCATGTGTCCCTGTATTGACCTGGGAACATTTTGTATAGTTTATGTAAATTTGGGAAAGTTCCTGTCTGCAGCTTTCGCCAGTAAACTGCCTGTTCTTGAGTGAGTGTATTGTGAGGCGGGGGATATCTGATCCTCGTCCCTCTATGGTAATTTAGTAAGTCAGAGTACGTTGGGATCACTGTCATGAAGTCCTCAGGATCTCTGTTTAGGTCCGCTCGGTTTGTATGCTCGCGAGCGATCCTATCTACCCTTTGGTTGCCCTCAATCTCAGTGTGCCCCGGTACCCAAAAGATGGTGTGTCTAATGGGTTTATTCTGTTGGCCTGCGCGGAGGAAGATTTGGAGCGCTTTTAGACCGATTCTGCCGTTAATGTAGTTTCGGCATGCTTCCTTGGAGTCTGTTAGAATTATAAGGGATCTATTTGTGCGGTAGCCCTCCACAGCTGCTAGAGCTATCGCTGATCAATCCTTTGCCTGTATTGGCACTTGTAGCAGAGGATGCTTCTTTCTCAGAGCCAGATGTTCTTTTCGAACGTGTTAAGCGTGCTGTCGGACTGGTCAGATCGCTAGGGATTAGATAACTCTCCAGGATTCAGTAGTCCAGTATTCGTCTCATCATCTCGGCTGTACTTGTGCCCATCTTAAGTGTGCATAGGTTGGGCGTTTTTTGGATCGTGATTAAATATTATTAGCTTCTCCGGGAAAACATGTCGTTCCGGAAAGACATGCCGCACACCCCGACTCCTGGGTGAGAAGGACTGAGCGCGGCATTGTGCAAACAGTGCGGCGATAAATGCACACCGAGTTTTAAAGGTGGGCGTTATTCTGTGATACTTTTTTAACCAATATCGCAATCATAGGGAGTTCATTGCTCGCTATTGTCGCTAAATTTTAAAGGTAATTCATCGATTAATATGTAATCTAAAAGTTCCTTTTTTCTTTTACTGTCGCGTAATGTACCGAACTCTGAGCGAGATTTGGTCACTGACGATCAGCAGACGTGCACGCATCTGTAGAGGGCTAAGTGACAAAGCAGTTTACTTCGACAAGAAGCGTTTGGTTTATGCACAGCGCATAGTGCCTATCGTACAACTCTTCTCTGTGGTGCAATGCGTTAATACAATTATACCGCAACCCGAAAAACGGACAGAAAGAGCGACAATCGCAACGGCACTTCCATGATTCAACATCCTCATAGCGGTCTGCACAGTTATTCTCTTAATTACTAACGATAACGTAATTGTATGCAACAAATGCGCAAAACACCGTGTAACATTAAGGCTCTAGAGCAGTGGGTGCAATATTGCCATTGGTAGGCCAGGCATGGTAATGTAAGTAAAGCTTTGTCTGGTCCTTGATAGAACTCGGCATTGTTGGACTCGTCACATGACATCATGTTGACATATGACATGTCTGTCGACATATGACGTGTATGACAATTGCCTTTGTATGTTTTTCGCGATGGAGCAACGATTATTTGAAATTTGGTCTACACGAGTGTGCGTCTTTGCAGGTGCCGTAATTGGATGGCGCCACCGAATAGCACGAAGGTCAGGATCGCTGTTTCCTCTCCATCGATCATCTACACCGGCGCTTATAGCGGTTACTCAAACTGATAACTTAACTTTACTCGTACTATAGACGCTACAAAAACATCTTCGTTAAATTCCATGAGTCTTTCTTCTTACACTTCTCTATACAGTAATGTGGCGTAACTTTATTCTTCTTACTTTCAGCTTACGTTGCGCAGGCGTCTGAGCAGCTGGCAATCGTCAAATTCATGTATATTGGCGGCACCCGTGCAGCTGCGCGATCCTTGAATGGCCTCTATGGAGTATTTATTCCTCTGCAGTGCTGAACGCGGACAACACGAAGGCAACACGGGACGAAAACGGTACGGGACAAGCGCTGTCAGACATCATAGAATGTATTCGTATATAGTTCGATAAGCCATAACCCTACGACCAGTGGTACTGTTCTACACATATCGCTTTTTTTTTTCAAGGCGTGATGTAAGTGTGACGCGAGCATAATGGCGCAGATGGCAAAGTTAACCTCACAATTTGCTTTCTAACGCGACGCAACCTTTACGTGTTGCATACGAAAGTGAATGAAAGCAGTCAACCTAACGTCCTTCATAAAACAAAGCAGCATTCTTCCTGAGTGAAAATAAAGCAGGCATCTCAAAGCACGAGGTCATTCCTTCCTAAACGCCTCTCACCGACATGTGATACATTATGGAAGATGCCTGTCTCCAAAAAAAGAAAAAGAAAAAAAAAACGCATACTTTTCGTAGGTTAGCATCAACGCGCTCGTTTTCAACCTTTTCACAACCTAAGCAACCATCCAGCATTGAAGAGCGCGCGTTCTACGCCCCGTTACCGCTATCTCGAGGAATGCAAGGGACTCAGGTCACCTCAGCTGACCAATAGGCTGCCAAATATAACCGATAGCGATGCGTGCCCCACAGACTACCGTTTGCACGAAGGAACCTCCGGCACTGCCATATCTCGTTCAATTCGTTGTTTAGCCGTACTACGTGATTTGCCTGGTGAAAATTCACGGCGCTACCTTGCGTATATTTTTCTTCATAAGAAGTACAAAAAGAAAGCCGCCGTAGGCATAATAATTTATTTTGAGAGAAGTAATAATTTTGACGGCAATCTGAATGAATAAGTGAAAAGCAGCAAGAGATGCCTGTTGTTTAACGAATATCATTTAAAATAAATACATCGTTTAAAGAAAGAACGCCTTCAACCACAAATGTCCACACAGCATACGAAAGCGTGAAAAGGCTCTGAGCAAAGGAGCATCATTCATTAACAAAAGGTTTAAGTGGGTCGAAACGAAGGCAAAAGTGTGGCGATGCAGGTGTCTTTCGCCGCCATTATATATCGCCGCAGACTACCATACTTTGCACGGTTTGCCACACTAATAAAAATGTCGGAAAATGTTTGCGATTTGAGCCCACTGTAACGTCACGTGCCGTAAATAATCAAGACACGGACGATTTTCCAATTCGCCTCCATCGAAACGCAGCCTCCATGGCCGGGACTTGATGCCGCGACCCCGTGCTTGGCGCTAAGGCGCTAAGGCACAACACCGGGTAAAAAAAAAAAAAGGAATTTGAACAACGCCACCCATTTACGGTGAAATTGGATATACATTGCAGGGGTTCCTGCTCTACGACTAACTTTCTATTCGAAACGCAAACATGGCAATATACTTGCGAAAAGACTTTCCATCCGGAATATTTACAGCGCTACGCCCGTTTCGCCATTTTGACCAAGTCGTCGAAGCGATTTCTGCAATGTTTCGGTTTCCCAGCACGAATTTAGAAAAAACATGACTGCTCGACCACCAATTTGGGCGGGAACATGTCGGATAATGGTGGCCATGCAACCACCATGCCCGTTCAGAAACCAAACCGTTCATACGTCCTGGTGCGATTGGTGAAAATTCTGCTTCCGTCATAACAAGGATCACTGTGACCAATCACACAAGGGAAAGCGAATGGTTCGCTTTTCGAGCTGTTATAAAATCATGCGCCAGAATATATGTCCCGAAATGAAATCCCGCTATAGTCAACCCCGAGATAATAAATTCTGAGTGGCCTAGTTTAAGGCACAGGGAGGCTTTCAGTTCATTGAATATCTACAGAAGCAATCGTTTCAAATTTGACGAAAAGTATTGCTCGGTGATTATGCGTACAATACACAAGGGAGTATATTGTTCTACTAAAAAGTAGTAATAGGGCTGCGAGTGTATATGCATTAGCGTACATTGAACGAGTGGAGGAAACCAATAATATGGAGGTATTCATTGAAAACTTTTTAAAATATGAATAGCATAGAAATCGATTTTCTAAGCCATACACGTATACATCAGTACAATTTTGTGTTTGAACCGTACTGCACAGCTCCTACCTACAACACGTGCGATTACAAAATGCCCGAGTAGAATTCTCGCTTGTATCCTGCTCCGAAGCGTCCTTAAATACTAAACATTGGGGTTAAAACCGACTGGTAATAAATGTGGCAGAATTTTTATAAGGTCTGTATTAAGATCGCTAACCATTCCAAGCATTGGAATTCTGCAAAAGCGAGGGCTGCTCGCTAGAAGATTGGCACGCCGAAAGAGAAAGAAGCCCGGCACTTCACGCGCTGTTCCACGGGGCTCGCGAGTGCGGCTCGACTGGCCAGAGTAGCCTTGCTTGGATCGCGCAGGCGGCCGTCCTCGCACTGTGGGCGCGGCTGCTCTGGAAGTCAGGCCTGCCAGCCAATTCCCTGTCAGCCTCAAGGCGGAGGCGAACGGCACGGAGACAGCGAGAGCGCGCTTCGACGGAGGACCGAGGCCGAGGCAGTGCGCCGAGCTGCTGCCGCCATGACGGAGGAGGATTCGGCCAACAAGAAAGCCGCGCCACCCAAGACAACCCGGTCCAAGCGGAAGCCGGCTGCTGCCGACGATGGGGGCAGTCCATCTGAAGAGGCGCCCGTCGTTAAGAGGCCGCGCGGGAACGCGACCAAGGATTCGTCTAAACCAACGACGAGGTCCAGGTCAGTGAAGCCGGCCACGCAGAAAGCCACCACCACCAGGGCTTCTGCTAAGACAAAAAAGGCCTCCGATGAACCGGCGGCAGACGCCGGTGTGAACGTCCCCTCCACCAGCAAGGGACGTCCACAAAAGGCTCCCAGAGTGAGCCGCAAGACTCGAGCGCGGAGCTCGTCCCCGAGCGATGCCTCCTCGGTCGCTGCCAAGGGTACCAGGCGTCGCCATCGCTCCCGTAGTCACTCCTCCGGCCGCATCAGCCACCATGCCAGGAGGGGAAGGAGCCGTGGCAGATCCCGACACTCGTCCCGCAGTGGCCGAGGTGGCCGCAAGCACAGTCGCCGAGTGACGTCAACCACCGGCTCGGAGAACAGCCGCGGCAGGAAAAGGGGACGCAGCAAGAGCCGACGCCAACGCTCGGTGAGCAGCTCGTCTACCGCGAGCGCGACCACCAAGAGTGGCGGACGTAAACGGCACCGCCGCGCCCGTAGCAGCCATTCCTCGTCGAGCCGTGGAGGTAGGCGGGTGAAGTCGAAGAAGGCGGCGAGCAGGTCCTCGTCGAAATCGCGGCGGGCCAAGCGGACGAGTGCTTCAACGACCAAGAAAAGTGACAAGGGCAAGTGACGTCACAGTGATCGCGGAAACGCGCAGCTCACATCCAGTGAAAATCGTCACTTGGGATTGGTATTGGCTCCCGGTGAAAGATCGAATAATTGGAAGGCACCGTGAGTTCATTTACGAAATCTTGTCTTGCGTCATTTTAAAGTGACTCACAATAAATTTCTCGATGGAGGCGCTAAACTGTTGTTCAATTATTTACTCAAGATTTGTTTCTGATGGCGTATGTTATTCTCGAGTTGGTTAAAGTTAATAGGGGATTCCAGTTAAGTATAGCGCTCACTGTAAGGCAGGTCAAATGGAGTCAGCGTTAAAGCAGCTCCTCGTCGAAGCTCCGTCGGCCGAGTGGTCGAGGGTTGGCAACGCTGCATGTGCGGACAGCGCACGTAAAGAAATCGCTGACGATTGAGGGTTAAATGAGAGTGAAATGAGTTAGCAGTACGTCACATCTTTTTGAGGTCCCGCATCGGTGAATAAGCTGCGTTCGCTATATTGCAAAGTATTGTTCACGAGCTCACTTGGCATACCCGCCTTCCTCCTATACATATGTAGGAACGAGAAGAAAGGAAGCCGAGGTTATATATATATATATTAAAAGTTACAAATTCAGGAAAACAAAAGTGGAATAAAAAAAACTGGTTGCAGGTGGGATACGAACCCTCGGCTTCGCATCCGACCTGCTTCCCATTGTTTCGACACCTACTTTCATTGTTAATAATGTATGATTGCTTTAATGGAATAATAAGTACAACAAATTTCTCCTAAGCTGTCTTTGGCGTCCTAGTTAGTTTAGTATGATGCGATGGCATATATATATATATATATATATATATATATATATATATATATATATATATATATATATATATATATATATATGACTTCAAGGAAGACATTTCTGTGGTTCCCGCAAGGTACAAGCGTTTTAAAAATTGTTTGAAAAAGCAAATGGAACAGTCCACGACGCTTCATTGATCACAGTGCTAAGAGTTAACAGTCGTATGGATAAAAAAATATCAATACAGGTTGGTGATGCAGATGGTCCCAAATGACTTGAGCCAATATTTTAAAAATCAACGGCACTCCGGACGCGAGTTCAAGCGAATGCATAATGTTGGCACTGGCCTAGAGTTAATCAGGCTATTTTTTTATTTTCCTCTTAACCAACAGATTAGTTATGTTTAAATTGTGAACTTTTTAGGTATTGGCTGCAGACCGCAAGTTATGTGGGACAACCTGTATAGCGCCCCTACGACCACAGGGACACTCACGCTACTCACAACCAGGCTACGATATTCTTCTACATGTCTAGAAGGGTCTTTTCACCCCCTCACCGGAAGTTGAATAGGGCGCCAGCCTCTTCTCTCGGACTCTTACAGTCCGGCAAATATCTGTGCCTGGCCGTTCTACACGAAATTTAGCCCGACATATATCGCGACGTCGCCTGCCCGTCCTGCGGGTAGACTTCCACTCTAGCACACATGGTCTGGGAGTGCGGGTCGAGATACCCCAAGTTCAGCAACGAGGAGTGGGACTCGCTACTGCGCAGCCCCGCTCTAGAAAAGCAAATCCCGGCTGTCCGGCGTTCCCGCGACCGGGTCGGTGGGCTAGACCTGCCGGTCCAGACGTGGGATTAGATGGGTGCGCGACAATTTCGCGTCCTCGCCGGGCCTCCGATAAAGTTTTTTCATTGACTGACAGCAAAGAAGATTGCGCGTGGAGAATTAGCACGGGCGTGAGGGCGGCGAGGAAGATGCCCAATCCAAAATTTTTGGCCAGTCCCCCAATGTGGCTATGAGTCATAATGTCAGGCTACCATCATCATCATCGTCGGATGCGAAGGCAGACGTGCACGATCTATCTCCAACCGGGGCTTGTTCGGGGCCTGAACTACGAGGTCACTTCCACTGCTCTGTTCTCGTATATGGCCACGCATTTTTGGAATCGCTTGGCCAGCCTTGAGGTCGACCGTGAATGTGTGGGCCTAGCCACACAGTCCAAGGTGCGTGTCAAGATAGACGGTCATGATGTTGTTGCATGGTTACTGCGATGGAAATGCGAAAAAGTTACGTTGTGTTGACGCTAACTTATTCGCGTAGATATGACGCTTTACAGATTGGAAACGCGCGCAAGAAATTTAAGAATCTGTCACTGGGAAAGCAGTCCAACTTCTTGTGCGATTCAAGCGCGATAATCCTGTTTCAAGACGGTGTAGATATTCAGCATAACATCCCCTTTATTCTCCTAGGTTCTTGAGCGGGTCTCTATACCTCGTATACAACGACATGACTATGGTCGCTCCTGCCACTCTTGGGTCGCAAGAGAGAGGGCACTCGGACGTTGCCAGCTCCAGGCCGCCTGATTTCCACACAAATTCTTGCTTGTTGCGAAGTGTGAGTCATTCTAAACTGGATCTCGTCCGGCGTGCATCGGATCTCGGAGGCCAACATATGAGCGCTTCTTAGCCAACGTTATTGGCGGAAACTATACAAACTTTAATTGGAGTTGGCATCCTACACTGCACATCATCGTTTGCTGTCTTTTGTGGGCGCCAAGTCGCATCATGCGACATAATCGTGCTTCTGGCCTGTACGCCTTCAAGCTCACATGCAACAAGATAATAATACTCCTGAAAAAAAAAAAACATTATATCAGATAGCCGCGACATAAATCAGCTTCGGTGCAAAATTTCACGTTTCGTATAGCAGTGGATCCATCACGAAAAACTTGCAACATTAGCCACTTTGATACAAAAGTGAAAAAAAAAAACACAGCGATTACCACGTGCCGCATGTGACGCATGAGCTAATATTCTCGGCTTCCATCGTGATCTCTTTAGTTACGTGGCATCTGCTACTGCCATCGGGGCTCTGTTCACCGCTCTTCAATCGCGACTTATCGCGAACGTGCAATGTCCATCGGTGAGCGATCATAACCAATGCCGAAGTATTTGCGTTAATATTAGATACCCTGCAATTGATCTACTTCATTGATTCCGCTACTGCATAATTCAGGATTCTATTCAGAGAACTGGGACAGTATAGTCTCCATCGGATGATACCATGTAATAAATCGATTTGCGGCTACAATCCTTTCATGCGCCACATAGCGCCATTGTCTGTCTACCTGGCTTGCATAGCAGCCGTTACGAAAGTATGAAAAGTAAATCAATGACTCTGGCCTGCCTCGCTCCTTTGTAAACTTCATGAATTGTACAATCCATTCCTCTTACCCACTTTCCCAAATTGGTCTCGACCCATCGTTTAAATACATTATTATGTCTCTGAATGGAAAAGGAAAATTTGCTCCGCCATGACTACAAGTGAAACTAGAAAGATGGCCCGGGGCTGTTATGGAAAGATACCCATCCAAATCTCACATGCCGATCTCCCTCAGGTCTCGCCAACCTCCTCGGTCTCTTCGCCAGCATTGGATGCGAGCGCGGAGTATCCTAGACGCAGGTGACTATCGATGATAGACGATGTTAATGATTAGTGGTTTATAGCTCAAGCATTATCGCAATGCATTTCCTTCACACAAAAGAGTTTGGGTCCATATATGCGCTCCAAAGCTGGAAACACGAGTGTCAATATGGTGGTGGCAGGACTCAGGTATTAAGGTTGGAGTCTCAATTTTGTTTTAAATCTCGGTTCAGTCCACAGGCGGAGGACATAATCAAACTGTAGCAGTTCAGGATACGCTGCAAGGCTACACAGAACGAAAGCATTCACCTTAAGATTACTATTTTTCCATTGCCAGTGTTATTGCAGGTACCACCCTATTGTGCAGCGCTACGACGACGTCGTCTCTGCCACCTCTTCTACGGCGAGCGTTAAGGAAGAGGGCATCTGGCTACATGGAGGTACCGAGCACCTCATCTCAACTGGTAGGAATGTTTCACGAGTATAGGGTGAGTGCTTTGTACCGGAATATAAACACGCCGATGCCCTAACTCTCCGCGGTGGTATAGCTTCTGTGGTGTCGCGCTGCTAAGCATAAGATCGTGTGATCTTATACGAAGTGCGGTTGCTTATTTCGATGGGGGGCGAAATGAAAACACCCGTGGTGTTGGCACGTAAATCCCCAGAATAAAATTCACGCCGATACCCTAAAGGATACCACATGAAGACAATTTTCGAGCGACAGCGGGAAGTGACAGGGAATACATTGTCATCGCGGAGGGCGATCTAAAGGCATCGCCAGATAAGTTCGCCAGATAATTTCGCTTGTTGCCTTGCAGTCCGCGTCGCGCCTTCCGCCAGTTACCGCGTCATTGTGCAGCAAAACGGTGGAAATCAATCCTGCCGTCCCGATACAAATTCGCTCTTGCAAGTTCCTCTACGTCGCCACACCAAGGAATACTAAATTAAACCTTCGTTTCATCTCATCTCACGCTGACGACAAAGTATTTTGTGATGTTTTGTATGTATATGTAAGATGAGCATCTTTTTTTCTTTGGCGCTGTTAGACCTGAGACGCCACTTATAGCCACGAAAATGTTTTGCTTTCCCGCTACTAGATGCCGTGAAACATTTCACGCTGGGCATATGTAGTTTCCTGCAGTTCTTATCGGAGGCATCTCCGGCGCAGCAATTGTTCAGTGACCATGAGAATGATGGGTGGTACATGGATTTTTGTGATGTTCCTGCTTGTGGATTCACACGTTCTCGTCGCTTTGTTTATTATGGCTTATCTGCCTTCAATGTTTTAATTTCGGAACAATCTGTACTTTCCTAAGTGCAGAAGGCTCTACGAACACGCACAATTACTACTGATTGCAGCGGTCCAGCTGTCCAGGCACCCAAATCGAAATGCGCCAAGCATCTAAACCCGCTTTCCTGCCTGCGAGAAATTTATGAGGGCGTTCTATGGCAGTTTGTCAATGCATGAGTCCGTAGTATAATGGTCTGAATACCTGGCTTCTGTGCTAGTAGTCCTAGGTTGGATTCTTGGCGTCGTATACGTTAATAATGTCTATTTAAATACTTATTATAAATTTTCTTGTTGGAAATGACGAGCTTACAAAGTGGCGAAGCCGTTTGAAGGCAGATGGAGAAAGTTTGGTAAATCCATCTGCAACCCAGAATTCGCTAAAGTATAATACTATTACAAGAGCGAATTGTAGGGCTAGTGTTCAAGGGAGCTGGAAGAAGGAACGGACATGGGAATGATTGGCAGTAAATCACTTTGCCTAAACTTCTTCCTTGTGGCATTAAATGGGTTCATGATTTCGCAAAGAGATCATTTTTAAGAATGTACTGCGTTATGAACAAAAAATAAACATAATTACCGCTGTCTGAGGGCATGATTCGAACACAGAAGCCCGATATTGAAAATATTACGCCAAGGACGCATGGGACAAGCACAACTACTGCAATTAGCAGCAATTCTGCTTGCTTGCAGAATTTTATTACCTTTTGCATTAAAAAATAATAATTGCTTTGAAACTTCGGCCAATATAGGCCCAGATGTTATTAGCTTTTCCTTTAAAACAAAAATAATGGTTTTGAAATTTTGGCCAGTATAGGCTCAGATGAAGCGTAATGAAGGAAGCAGCAAATAAAGTCTGAAGCTCAAAGCAGGTTGATCAGACAAATCCATGTGCAACCCATGCACCACACCCACGACGGCTAAGGCATCGCAGCGCCATAGTTCTCTCTAGCAATTGTAGGAAACTCTATGTTTATTCCCAGGCTAAAGCTCATTTTGCCCGTGCTGGCTGAACTACCCCGCTAACAGCTCCCATAGAAACCGACCACCTTAGTCTAAACTGGCACACATGAAAATGCGTCTTTGCCAAGTGCGTCTTTGTCATGAATACAAATTTCAGTTGGTCAACACAATTTGCTTCATAGCCTGCGTCGCCTCAATAAGTTGCAACTGCCAGTTAGTCGAATTCTCTTCTCTGAATCAAAGGCACCTGCTACTCTTTCAGATAAGCTGCTGAATGCAAAAATGAATGCTTTCGTCTGACACTTCTTAAGCTGCCTCATTCCTCCATTATGAGCAGAAGCTTTTCCAACTTGCGGAATTGGCGCTGTTGAAAGGGAAGCCAGCAGGGTTGTGTTACGAATCTCAACTCAGTACCGCAAGTCGCCTTATGTGCTCAAGCCCTTTGTAATGGACATATGGGCACCTGGTAGGAAATCTATGATAAAGTAGTGTTTATAATCAATGACTACAGAACACTGGCGGGCAGAACATCCTTTCTCCTTTTGCAGTGTTTTGACACTTATACTTGATGATAGCTGAAGTTCTATAGACAGCCGCTTCCCTATTAGTGGATTAAGTAGCAAGCTGACGTCAATGGCACGTTCTGAAGCTTTCCTTATTCAGATCTGCTTCGTAACTCATCCCTAAGCGCAGTCCCCCGACTGGAGCTGTCAGGCACACGATTTCTTTTTCTTCAGATGCACACAGTTCATTATGTGAGTTTTTTAGCACGTATGCGCCCACGATCGTTTTCCTTCTGAATGTATATTCTATTCTTACAGAGTCTTATTTGCGATAGCCATTTGAGTAGTTTGACAGGAATGATTCAGAAGCGTCGGAGCAATCTTAAGTACATATTCAAATAGTATGGCTCCGACACCTACTTGCAGCTTAAATCACTAATAATTTGTAAGATGCAATCTCTAGATAAGCAACCGTGAATAAATGTGCAAGGGGAATTTAAGTGGAAACAACCGCTGAATATTTTCGATAATGCGTGGTGCAATAAAAATTATGTTCGTCGTTACGGCTGTCCCGTGTTTAGGACTACCTCGATGGTTGCCTCGTGACACCTTTCACCGGAAGAAGCTGCTTAATAAGTTGCCCGGAGGCAATATTTTTAGGTGTAGTTGTAGTTACTGGTACCTTTTTTAAACGACAACTTGTAGGGTTCCCAAGAGAAATGGGACCAAGAAATCAAGTGACGCGAGCTGCCTGACTCCTTCATAAACTCCAAATTATACTGTTGTGTTTAGAAGAAAATGGAAGAATGTAATTCTGCACTGTATCTAAAGCTCTACTTAGATATGAGAAAAAGCCTTGCCGGAACATTTTGTTTTCAATATGTGCAGTTATGTTATTAAGGCGTTAGCATTAGGCGTGTAAAAGTGAAAAAAGTGCATGTGTGAAGTATGGGAAGTCGCTTACGTGGTAAAGATGGGAGATCTTAGAAGAGCATGCGTGTAGTATGTATGTATGTATGTATGTATGTATGTATGTATGTATGTATGTATGTATGTATGTATGTATGTATGTATGTATGTATGTATGTATGTATGTATGTATGTACGCGTGCGTGCGTACGTGCGTGCGTGCATGTGTGTGTGTGTGTGTGTGTGTGTGTGTGTGTGTGTGTGTGTGTGTGTGTGTGTGTGTGTGTGTGTGTGTGTGTGTGCGTGTGCGTGTGTGTGTGTTTGTGTAGTAGTGCAATTGACGGTGGCTCGCTCCTTCGCTCCTCGCAGAGGCAGGAGACGTGTCGAGTAAGCTCCGGAAAAACGATTTGCAATATGTTGAACGTGGTTTAAATCTTGAAACGGGGCTTCAAAGACGTGCGAGATAATGCAAATACCTTTCTCTCGCATTTACCGCTTAGTCGCCAATGAAGTGTTTTTTTAACATCGATTAATGCTTATTAAGCTGACTTATTCTTTAAAAAGGCATACCAACCCATGTTGATAACTTTATAGTTGTAATTTAAATGATATTGGTGCAATGATTTTAATTTGATAATCGCTTTCTTTGTTCTTGTAAATGACGAACGCCTGTAGAGATCACCTGTTCTGACATTTTACGAGAAAATTTTGCAGGCTCTTTTTTGAAGTTCTCGAAGTTGGAACAAAAACCGCATTACGCACTGTACATTCTATACGAGTGTATTCTGTACAATGCCCTAATTACAGCAATTAGGGAACCAAAAAGGTTAATAAATAAGCTCACTGTTTTTTCTCGATACCCGTGAATTCGCTTGAAATTTCACGCTACAGACTGTCTGTGAAATAAATCTTTTCACAACCTCCCTTACTTTCTCCGCTCAAGCTAACACATCAGTAACCAACAAGATGAGGCTCAGTATCAGCTCTAAACAACCAGGTTTAGGTAAATAGCGCAGCAAAAAATTTTACACCGAGTGAACTTGGTAGTCTTTTAAGGTCTCCCACCTTATTTCGTGGTTTCCTCATAATAAGCTATAGGAGTGATAGCGTGTTTGTGTTTTTCTGATAGCGCTTTACTTGAATTCGTCATAAACTTTATTTGGGGTTCGATGAAAGAAAGAAGAAAGAAAGACAGACGTGCAGGCGGATCAATACCGTGCTCCAGCGGCTAGCTAGTGACTGTGGTGGCTGAGCTGAACAACATAGCTGTCTTCGGCAGCCACACACCCTCACTTTTTTAAAATGTTAAGTGCCCGATTTCGCCACTCTGGCCTTTCTTTAACGCACGGTAAACTGCAATTTGGCCCTACTGCAAGACACACTAACTTCTTTTGATTATTTTAATTACGCGTTTCTTTATTTGCTGTCTCTACGATATTTTGCAGTATCCATATTTACCCCTTTATTTGCCTATGACTTCTTCAGCTGCGTATGAATAATATAGTAATATACAATCAATCAACAATTTATTTAACGTTCTCCGGGAACAACACTGGCGTAGTTGTGTGGCGCACAAAAAAAATTATAATCATCATCTTGTGGTGTGTCCACTGCAGGACGAAGGCCTCTCCCTGCGATCTCCAATTACCGCTGTCCTGCGCCAACCGATTCCAACTAGCGTCCGCGAATTTCCCAATTTCATCGCTTCACCTATTCTTTTGCCGTCCTCGATTGCGTTTTCCTTCTCTTATTACCCATTCTGTAACCCTAATGGTCCAGCGCTTATCTGACCGGCGCATTACATGACCTGCCCAGCTCCATTTTTTCCTCTTGAGGTCAATTACAATATCGTCTATACCCGTTTGCTGTCTGATCTAAACCGCTCTGTTTCTGTCGTCTCTTAACGTTATGCCTAGCAATCTTCGTTCCATCGCTCATTGCGCGCTCCTTAACTTGTTCTCAAGCTTCTTTGTAAGTCTCCAACTCTCTGCCCCATATGTCAGCACTGGTAAAATGCACAGATTGAACGCGTTCCTTTTCAATGATAACGGTAAGCTTCCAGCCAGAAGCTCAAGATGTCTGCCGTATGCGATCCAACCCCTTTTTATTCTTCTGGGAATTTCCTTCTCATGATCAGGGTTCACTGTCATTAATTCAATTAGGTAAACGTACTCCTTCACAGACCCTAGAGGCCGACACGCGATCTTGACCTCTTGGTCCTTTGCCCCGCTATTTATCATTATCTTTGTTTTCTGCATAATGATCTTCAACCCCACTCTTACACTTTCTCTGTTAAGGTCGTCAATCATTTGTTGTAACTCGTCTGCATCGTTGCTGACTAGAACAATGTCATCGGCAAACCGAAGGCTTCTGAGACATTTGCCGCCGATCTTTACTCCTAAGCTTTCCCAGTTTAATAGCTTGAATACTTCTTCTAAGTATGCAGTGAATAGCATTGGAGAGATTGAGTCTCCCTGTCTGACCCCTTTCTTTATAGGTATCTTCCTGCTTTTCTTATATAGTATTGAGGTAGCTGTAGAACTTCTGTAGATATTTTCCAAGGTATTTACGTAAGCGTTCTGTACTCCTTGATTATGTAATGCCTGTATCACTGCCGGTATCTCTACTGAATCAAATGCCTTTTCGTAATCAATGAAAGTCATATAGAGAGGCTTATTGCACTCGGCGCATTTCTCCATAACCTGATTGATGACATGGATGTGATCTATTGTAGAGTATCCTTTCCTGAAGCCAGCCTGTTCCTTTGGTTGACTAAAGTGCAATGGTGCCCTTATTTTATAGGAGACTATTTGGGTAAATATTTTATATAATACTGGGATTAAGCTAACAGGCCTATAATTTTTAATTGCTCTAACGTCTCCCTTTATGTGGATTAGTGTAATGTTTGCATTCTTCCAGTTTTCTGGGACCCTTGCACTCGATAGACTTGCATAAGAGCCGCCAGTTCTTCAAGCATTATGTCTCCTCCATCTTTGATTGAATCGACTGTTATTCCATATCCTCCTGCCGCTCTTCCTCGTTTCATGTCTTGCAGGGCCCTTCTGACCTCATCGCTAGTTAGAGGAGCAGTTTCTTATCCTGTTCAGTACTGTTTGTAATTGAGGTATCCTGACTCCTCTGGGTATTGTACAGGTCAGTATAGAATTCTGCCGCCGCTTTTACTATATCTTCGAGATTGCTGATAATATTACCCTGCTTATCTCTTAGTGCATACATCTTGGTTTGTCCTATGCCAAGTTTCTTTCTCACTGATTTCAGGCTGCGTCCATTTTTTACGGCTTCTTCAGTCTTTCTCACGTTATACTTTCGAATATCACTTATTTTCGCCTTGTTGATCAGTTTTGACAGTTCGCAAATTGAGTTGGACACTTTCATTTTTTGTCGTTTCTTTATTAGGTCCTTTGTTACTTGGGAGAGCTTTTGCCAAGAGGTTGCCTTGGTGCCTGGCCTCCCCCTTCAATTGCTGCTTCTGAAACCAACCTTGTTACAGTTTCATTCATTAGCTATTTGTCATCATCACCTCTCTGTTCTGAGGCTGCATATTTGTTTGTAAGTATCAGCCTGAATTTGTCTGCTTTTACCTTTACTGCCTCAAGGTCGGCCTGTTTCGTCTTGACTAATTTTGCTCTTTCTCTTTTCGAATTGAGGTGAATCCTAGCCCTCACTAACCTATGATCACTGCACTTTACCCTACCTTTCACTTCTACACCCTGCACTATGCGGGCATCAGCAGAAAGTATGAAATCAAGTTCATTTCTTGTTTCACCATTAGGGCTTTTCCAGGTCCACTTTCTGTTGCTACGCTTCCTGAAAAAGGTGTTCATTATTCGAAACTTATTCCTTTCTGCGAATCGACCAGCATCTCTTCTCTAGCGTTCCTTGAATCGACGCCATAGTTGCCAATCTTGTTACTCAGCCTGTCTTTACCCTTCTTTTGCATTGAAGTCGCTCATTACTATAGTATACTGAGTTTGCACTTTTCTCATCGCTAATTCAACATTTTCATAAAGCTGATCTACTTTCTCATCGTCGTGAGTAGATGTTGGAGCGTAGGCTTGTACTACCTTTAATCTGTACCTCTTATTAAGCTTGATTACGACTACAGCTACCCTCTCATGAATGCTGTAGAATTCGTCAATGTTGCCCGCTGTGTCCTTATGGATTAGGAATCCTACCCCTTATTGCCTCTTATTTAGGAGACCTCTATAGCAGAGAACGTGTCGGTTTTTCAGCAATGTATAAGCCTCACCAGTTCTTCTACTTTCACTACGGCCGACGATATCCCAAACAATGTCTGATAATTCCTCAATGAGTCCTACTAGGCTAGCCTCTCTCGAGAGGGTTCGGGTGTTAAACGTCGCAAGGGTCAGTTTCCATTGGCGGCCTGTCCGGATTGAGAGATTCTTAGCACTCTCTGCTGCGTTACAGGTCTGACCGCCGCCTTGGTCAGGTGCTCCGCTGCTGTTGGGGACCGAGGGCCATTGGGTAATTGAGTAAGCCATGTGGGAGGGGGTGGCCGAATACTGTACCAGGGAGGCCAATTCCTGTTCTTGTGAGGAAGTGTTTTGTTGAAGCTTAGTGGGCCTTCCTAACTTGATTGTACCTGGATTAGTATAGCCCCTCTCGCTCTCGGTATCTTTTGCCGGTTACAGGCGTCACTCCAAGCCTGCAGATGTTGTGCACTGGAGGAGGTGGATTTCAAGGTCCCCATGGTATTAAAACAAACAACCTCTTATAGCGAGATTCGAAGTTCCCACTATGGCAACCGAGCATTCGACATAGCTCAGTCAGCTAATCCCATATGCAGCGAGGCAACTTATCGCCGAAAAGTACAGCCCCGAGAGCCCTACGTACCTAAAGATTTCCTTGATTTGTGCGCGATAAACGCCTTTAGCTGATAGCGATTTGTAACTCAATATAGAACAATTTCTAAACGGCTCTGGCCTCGTAGTTGCGGAATCGCACGTGCGCAGCATGCCGAAAACCCGGCTAGGTATAAGGTGTCTCGGCCGCCTTTGATAGCGCTTAGAACGAGGAGGGGTAAGATAATGGTGGAAAAGTGGTCGCTACTCTCACCGGAAAGGCAATTGGTCACGGGGCACTTCAATCTTGCGCTCCTTTGAAGGCCGAGCCGAGGAGAATGGATAAGCTGCTCAGTCGTACGCACGCACGCATATACACACCTGCGTACACGAACACTTTCGCTCACGGGCGAATCGGAAGACTGCGAACTCAGATTTTTCTACGCCAAAATACTAAGGAGGATAATAATAATAATTATCAGTAAATAAATGTTGATTATAGTGTCCAGGAACAGTTACGGAGCCCACGTACTGTTGCACTTAAAAAAGGAACACGCGGTACAACATGTAACGAGCAGACAAATGTGTCAGAGAAAACAATGAGGTGGAGATACAAACAGGGAAATGTAAAGCGATTAGGCAAGAGCAAAAGGAAGGTAATCATACAACATGACTATCTACAGATATGCAACGTACAAAAACTGAACTGAAATATCTCTATGCAGGTGATGTATATAATTCTTGCATTTTTCTTTATTATTATTATTATTTTTTTTTTTTTTTGCAGTGGAACCATAGTATAGTCCCTAATGCAACAAGGCTGCGCAGAAAACGCGGAATGCTGCTTGGTATACTCTAGCGTTACGAGAAATTGCACACAATCAAAAAACTTTTTATAATGTGTGATGCCATGGTCAACCTTTATAGAGGAAAGGAAATGCCTGATTTCCTATATTTAAGATTTCCATTTGTTTTGATATATTAACCTCAAGAGTTTTTTTCTGAAAGACGGGTGGGTATTACTTGCTGTTCTGCATTGCTAAATAAAGCAAAAAATACACCTTGCACGCGTTTTCATTCGACTAAAACGAGCAACGGCATTCGGTGACAATCTGACGACCTGAATAAATCGGGACTCACCGTGGTAGCTCAGTGGCTACGGCGTTTTGCTGCTCAGAGCACAAGGTCGCGGGTTTAATTTCAAGCAGCGAAATCCGTGTTGCGATAGGAATGGAATGCAAAAAAGCGCTGGCGTGGGGTGTTTTGGGGGCCCGTCAAGAGGTCTCAAATGGCCAAAATTAATAAAGAGCTCTCATGCATTACGGCGACCCTCGTAACCCGCTCTGTTTCGGGACCTTAAGCCTGACGATTTAACTCGATCGCTGCTTTCAGGTCAACCATCAAGGTACATCAAAAACGGCCCGTCGAGAGTCATTAAGACTTAGAGATCAGAGAGGCTTTCATTAGTAAATGCTGTCTTTCACAGGAATCTGATCTGGGTTATATGCTTCTTCACATTATGCATGGTGCTGAAGGCAACAAATATTAGCCGTATGCTGAAGAGAATCAAAATGAAAAATAAAATAATATCATCCTGCCGCATATTTAAACGTGCAGTCCACTGGGCAGTGGCTGAATGTACTAATTATTATAATAACTGATTTTTTTGCCACAGGTACTCGGTTTTGTTCGTCCAATAACTAGGAAATTTATCTCAGTCAACGCAATGATTAGCTTGCATTTCTCTACGACAAAAAAAAAGAAGAAGAAAGAAAGCAACCGAAAGCTATTTCACCTGGCCTTGTGGAAAGACCTGATTAAATAATTCTAGGCAAGGTATAATAAGAGTTAAGATGAATGCAAGAAGAATCAACTATCACAATCTTTTCAATCTTAATTATCTATATTTGCAAGCTTCATTTCTTGGACATTATTATAGGCTGATTCGTTACGGCGACGAGGTGTCTATATTTCATTCACGGTGACTAGTCTGCTAAAATCCGATTACGTTAGGCGACCTTATTTCCCCTTTGTTTTTTTCCCAAATTTCTTTTTCTTTTTAGGCATCACTTTTTGCATAATGAATCCTTACGAACTAGCTCAGCTTTCTGTCGTTCTAAAAATCACTAAATGTATTTTGAAATTCGACACAGCCGCTTATAGCAGGTATGGGCCGTATTTAGAGGAAAACCAAAGAACACCCCCCTGCCGCCACACACACACGCGTGATTCAATGCGTATTTAGTCGTTTCAGCCTTTTCCCAGATCGGTGGCCCCGACAGTAGAAGGTCGCTTTTTGCAACACATTCATTATTTTTCGTTCCCTTTATTCAATATGATCCTAAAATCCTAGATGTCCTAGAGACGCTTCGATGAAAGTGTATTGCCACGTGATCAATAGTGCCATATGCTTGTTTCACCTCTACTACTACTACTACTACTACTACTACTACTACTACTACTACTACTACTACTACTACTACTACTACTACTACTACTAATAATAATAATATTATTATTATTATTATTACTACTGCTACTACCACTACTCCTACTATTACTATTATTACAACTGCTACAAATAATATTATACAAATTAACAACAGTAATAATTAAGAACAAAAGGACTTAAAGCGCAAGTCCGGCATTTTTTTAACCATATTAGGCTAGTGTCATTTTTAAATTGCACTGATAGTCGTGTCCCCAGTAGGGTGGTTAGGCTTGCTTATAAATTCATCAATAATTTTTGATAACCAATAAACGAGATACCCAAACCGAAACGGGTAGCTTCTTCATTTCATGTCATGATGAGTTGCTGACGTCATATCCTACATTACCCTAATGTAAACACACAGAATGCGTGATAGACACGCAGTACATGTGGCGCTATAACGCCAAAGAAGCGAAGCTGATGTCTCCCGACGCCACAGGGAGCTTTTTAAGATTCTCCGAACTAGACAGCGGTGATTTCAGCGACGATTTGAGCGACAGTGGCTGTGTAGTCTCTGACATGCCAAACACCGGGTGACCAGTAAAAGGTCATCAGCCGGGAACGACACCAATCTTTAAAATTTATTTTAAGGAAAACTAATTCAGTTGCAGCCGTATTGGTTGGCAGAGGTAATCAGAGTGCAAAAGAACGTATATTCAAAATTTCAAGCTTAGATTCAAACTAATATTCAAGCGTATATTCAAGCTTTTGCGCGCCAAGGCATTGTTGGATATTACGTCATTTCTCGTGTGAGATAAGCTTGCCGTTAAAGGATTACCCTAAACCTCGACGATATTCAGACGAGTCCCGGTATAAATAGGCGCTTGTGGTTGTGCGCCCTACAGCCGGATTAAACGAGTTGTTCGCAACATCTGATATGAAAAACTCAGTGCCCTCCCACTCGGTGAACAAGGATGCGTCGCGAAGCTTTGTATGTGGGCCCCTTAATGGCGAACTCCACCTCCGCCGCGGGTCGGCCTGGTGTTGCATAAACTCTTTGAGATTTTTTCGCTACCCGCGGACACGATAGTGGGGAAAGTAGCCTGTTACGGTTGGCGTCTGGCACCACGTGTAGAAAGGAATTTCACTCGACCTTCTCTCACCATGCCTCGTCGAAATGAGGCGTGACTTCTCCTGTTACGGTAGGCGTTCAGCACCTCGTACTGAAAGGACTTTCTCTCACCATGCCTCGTCGAAATGAGGCGTGACTTCTGCTACGGTTGGCGTCCAGCACCTCGTGCAGAAAGGACTTTCTCTCACCCGATCTTCATCCACCATGCCTCGTCGGAATGAAGCGCGACTTTCTAATTCGATATGACCATTTCGAATGGTCATATCGACCGAAATATGGTCATATTTACAGGCCTCTTTTGTGTCTGTGTGTGCGACTTTAGAGGGAGCCTTTCCTCGAACGGTCAAACTCTACTGGAGAACTCCCACGAACCAGCAGTGCGCAAGAGAGACGCACAAGCGTCTACAATTCCAGGAGGCTCGGTACCACCAGAGGCGTGGTATAACCGGAGGCGTGGCCCTCTTTCCGCCCCTCAGACTCTGTGACGGTCACGTTACGTTGACGGAAGCAAGATCCCTCCCATGATTGTAGAGAGCTTATTTAAGGGGCTCCGAAATGTACTTTTGATCACTTCATTCTCTTCTCATCATCTTTCATCAACCTTTCAATAAACTGTGCAAGTTTCGCTCTAGAAATCGTCTCGTCCTTGCCTGGTCGCCATGGTCTACCGGATGCCTGCAGCCCGCCGACAACGCCACGCTACCCAATAGTAACGTCGGTCGAGCTTCGATAGGCAGGCGTCGCTACAACTCGGCAGCAGTACGGTACGTTACCTTGGAGTACGCAACAAGCCCTTCAAGTTTCGCTGTAAAAACCAACACACACGGTTAGCTCCCACGACATCCTGTTCACATGACGCTGCAGGTGGCGAAGGTTACTCCACCTTACGCTATCTTATCAACAGAAGGCCGCTGTTGGAACGGAGTTTCTACAAAACTTCTCTAGGCACCACGTAGTAAAACAATGCTATCGCATAAAAACGATAAGTCGCGGCTATTTCTTCCTCACTCCCAGATACAGACAATTGTTCAGGCAGTCGCCCATAATGCGGCGCTGTTTTCTAATTATGAAAGTGCGTTTTTTTTTTCTTTCGTGTCTTCCTACAATTTCTCATCCACGATATATTATTTCTTATCTGCATCAGGCGCGTGTGACGAGCAAATACGGTAATGAGTATCGGCTATGAAGAGTAAACTGTGAGGTTCAGAATAATCTACCTCTTCAAATAAACCCATAGGTCGCAATCCCACGCTGCCTGCAGGAGCAAGCCGATTGCCATTCTATGCATATAAACACACACGCGCACTCAGCAAACACCATTGCTTTATACTTTGCAGGCATGTTAACGCAGTGAGACCCATCGTGTATACTGCTGGACAAGCGCGTTCGGCGTTCACACGCCTGAGCCTTTAATTGGCTCTGTGAATTAACGAACGCGGCTACTGGACGCGAAAGAAATAGGACGGCGCGAATCATCGGACTGGTCTGACGTTATCGCTCCTTTGTGAGTACTGCCAAGAAAAAAAATCCCTTCATCACTATTTTTAAGGTGAAGCTGGGTATGGCTAGCCCATTTGTCCGCCCATCTTTCGCCTGTACGCTGAAAACTCCTCCGGCGCCACTCATTGCGTATGTGCGAAAAGAAAGAGAAAGATAGGCGCTCGATTGGCTGCGCCAGTAGTGACGTCGTTGTTCTCCGTCGCAGCCAAGCGTGCGCGCGCAGCAGTTTCTGTCCAGCTCTGAAATGCGTAGGCCTTGCGTCACACGTACTGCTGAGGAGCAGGCAGCTTTCGATCAGCAACGCCGCAAGCAGAACCGGGAACGAGCTCATCTGCAGGTTCACGCAGCCGAGCGCAAGGAGCAACTGTGTATCGAGGATCCTGCAGAATACCAAACCGTCGTTAAATGAACCGTCGGGATTAACCCAGTGATAAACACCGGGGTCGCACGTTTAAGCTTGGGTGGCTAACAATCTGTACACAGTGCTCGCACGGTGATTTTTGTTATGGCACCGGTACAAATTATTAAGACAAAGACATCTGGAAATTTCGCTAGCTAAACTGGGGTTAGCATTATCACTAGAATCAGTACTGAAATTTGGTGCGCTATTTCTGGATTTTAACTACAAAGACGTACTTGATGGTGCTTGTGGTTACATACAATCATCTAGATGAATAAGTTTTTAATGTTCTTTTCACTGTTTTTGTTTCTTTAATTGAACATGTCATACTACAAACCATTAAGTTCAAGCACAGAATTCTTGGCCAGTCCCCCAGTGTGGGTACGAGCCATAGTATGATGTCATCATCATCGTCATCATCATCATTATCATCGTCATCATCATCATCATCATCTTCTTCTTCTTCTTCTTTACTATCATCTGTACCAGAGAGAAGCAGATGAAGACAGGAAGATTCGCCTTGAAAGCTGTGTATTAGCTTGCTGAGTTTGGCGTAAATTTATTGACTTGTTTGTCGCTTTTGCTCGACTTGTTTATCAACAGGCTGCATTTGGGTGATCTGACAAATTGTATTCAAGCCTTTTTTGTATTCACAAATTGTATTCAAAGCGATGGACCAGCCGTTACCCATAGAGGCTAAACTTAAGAACGTTGATTCCGTGGCATTGGTGCCTATTTCAACGCAATTCTTCCTCTTTCTTTAAAGGAATATTGTTTAATGCGTTCAAACTACAGGCTGGAAAAAAATAGCGAGAGCAGCTTTTCATCTGGAAAGACCATACCAAATGTGTACATAACCTTAATGCAAAGTTCATTCTCGCAGTAATCGTTTGAACGCTTTCCTGGTTTCTTTTCACCTGCATTTCAAAGAAAAACTCCGTGAACTGAGATTTCAGCGCACATTGTAGTAATCCAGAACGGCACGACACCCCTGGTTATGCCCTTAGGCAACACATGTGTCAAAACGTATTAAGTGATCGTTTCTCTCTCCCTCTCTTGCGTTAGCCATCTCTTTTCTGCTTTTTCTGCTTTGTTGTTTATTATTTTTTTCAATATATATCTCATGTCGGTCTCGAGCAGCACGTAAGGCCCATCGTGTCCGCAGCAGGAAACAACGCTCCCAACTTAGGCGCCGACTTCGGCGTTCGCGCCGAGGAATTGATCCACAAGTTCCTCAACGGTGGCAAGATCGTCGCCAGTGCCGAAGCCTCCAAGAGCTTCGGCCGAGCCGGTGGTCACGGCTGGAACGGCCCTCCACAGGGACAGGTCGGCATTTGCGCCGAGCGGCCCATTGGAAGGAAATAGACGTTCAAAGCCAACGTACTTTCATGGCCGGAAACAATAAATATGGATAACCATATAGCGGTTTCCTTCTTCTAGCCCTCAAGCAAACAGGACCCTATACCTTCTTCTGCAAAACAGCGTCAAGCTTTACCCTAATGGTCACCGGTTATCTAAGCTACGCATTACATGACCTGCCCAGCTCCATTTCTTTCTCCTAAAGTCAATTAGAATATCGGCTATCCCTGTTTGCTCTATGATCTACACCGCTTTCCTCCCGTCTCTTAACATTACGCCTAACATTCTTCGTGGCCCTTAACTGTTCGTTGTTGCGCGGCCCTTAACTTGTTCACAAGCTTCTTTGCCACTCCACAAGTTTCTGCCCAATATGTGAGCACCAGTAGAATGTATTGATTGTATACCTGTCTTTTTAATGATAATGGTAAGCTTCCAGTCAGGATCTGACAATGTCTGCCGAATGCGCTCCAACCCATTTTTATTCTTGTGTAAGCTTCCTTCTCATGATCTCAGGGTCCCCGGTGAGTGATTGACCTAGGTAAACGTACTCCTTCACCTGCAGGCCATATAGAGGCTGACTGGCGATCCCGAACTCTTGTTCCCTTGCCCCGCTATTGATCATTATCTTTGTCTTCTGCATATTAATATTCAACCGCACTCTTATACTCTCTGTTCACGTCCTCAATCATTTGTTGTAATTCGTCCCCAGTGTTGCTGAACATGACAATGTTATCTGCAAATCTAAGGTTGCTGAAACATTCGCCGTTGACCCTTACTCCTAAGGCTTCCCAATTTAATAGCAGTCTAGCATTTCGCCTCTCTCTTCTTGTTAATTGTCTCTTCATTAGAACCTCCCTCTATATTGTACAGTTTAATATGTCTGTAACGACTCCAGTTTTATCAATCTCTTCCCTGCTTTTTTCCACCAATATTCTCCAGTCAGGCCCGATGTAAAAAGAGCACGGATGCGAACGACGAATGCTAGGCTAGAAAGACGTGGAATCTCAAGAGCCTTGCCTCGATGTGAGCACCCGTATCCCTAGATAAAGCTTCCCCACGGGCTTAAATTAAGCAAAAGGGAGTGCGACATTGAGGATTCCCGTGGTCATGAGAAATACGGTTGAGTGATTTTGGAATGAGGCTCTCTTTCTCGCATACGTGGCGCAAGCACACGAAACAACTATTGTTGCGTATCAGTCGGATGACACAGAGGTATACTGCTCTGCCCTTAACGATGTTTTCACTTCTCGCGGCTGGGTTATACATGTGGTCACCATTGTGCAAACGAAAACTTGCTTCGCTGCAGACTACAGTGCACTAGAAAATATTGGGTAGTGGAAGAAGCGGCGGCCCGGGCGCGAGGCATGTTGTGTAGAAGCTCACCAGATGGCGCGCGCGCTCACATCCCGAGCACCGGCTGAGGGAGCATGCGGCAGAAAGCAGCAAGCGAGTGCGGCGGCACAGAGTTTCAGAATGCTGCGTTCATTTTTCCTCAAGCCAATTATGTAAATATGGTTTTATGTAAGCAACCACAAGATCTGTAGCATGGGATGGTAGGGCACGGCACGTACCTGCAATGCCTGTTATCGCGATACACGCACTTCGTGCCCCCCCCCCTCCCCCTGCAGCGGCAGAGAGCACTTCTAGCATTAAAATTTAACTTCTTTTTTTTTTTACCCAGGTGCAGCAGTAACAAGTCCCGTTCGTAACATAGAAAATCTATTTGTGCTGAATGCATGCATACTGCTGCATTCTATCATGATGATTTAAGCAAGCGATGACCATGCGCATTTCAGAAGCATGAGCCTCCTGAAGACGGTTTATTTCAGTCGCAGTATCGGTGGGTAGGGGGAGGCATTTTCAAAAAACATACTGCAACAGAAGAGTTCCACGGTAGGGAGTACACAATACCATTTCACATACTTATGTATAGCGGCTCAACTTCAGATATCTTGAGGTCTCCTGACTCTTACCTTTGGAACGGTTTAAGGACTTCATAAAAAAGTGCAGCCGTGTGGTAACATACAAAGCTACAACCTTCACCGTCAATGATTCTGCATCGCTGGCGCACCCTATCCGGTCTTGGCGGCTTCTCTTAACAATTAAGAGCAATAACATTCATAACACTCTCGTGATGCAACTCCTGTGTGCTGAATGTGGCTGTGAAAAGGTTTTCTGATCTTCGAATAAACCTCAAAAGCCATCCGGTTGGGTACAGTAGGCCACCACTGTCTCGCAGCCTGGTGTACTGAGCGGCAGCAAGACGATGAACATCCTCCTTCTTTGTGAGAAGCAATTTGTGGCATTCATCACACTCTAATTTCAACAGAAACTTCCTGGCAACATAACCACAAATGTAAAAAATGAGCCGGTCGTCACTTTTTGCTTGAGCACATGAGACATGGTCTGGTACAGGACTCTGCTTTTGATGCTCTGCAGTGGGAATGTCATCATCATCAAGAAGGCTTTGGATTAGGTCCCTTTTGCCAGGTTTTGGGCCTTCCATCATGTCTGGCTCAAGTAGGGCTGTAAGAACACCAGGCTCAGCATTCCCATTAGCAACAGATCTGGCAAGCCCATAAAAACTTAGGCAAGACACAGTAATGAGAAACTGTTGGGATGTTGGATGGGTATTGCAACCGCTTGACTGTCGTGCGATACCGAAGAGATTTTCAACTGGGTCCTGACTCAGCTTTGAGGTCATTAAGTATTTGTAGCTAAAATTCTTTGTCAGGTAGGTCAGCAACAACAGAACACTTGCAACTGTCACTCTCAGGCCAACAGCAGTAGATGCGGACAGGAATCCACCTCGACCACCTGCATGCAGCTCCCATTCGGTTAGGTACGTCAAAAACGAAAGAAGCTTTTCCACAGAAGCAGATTCTGGCCGCACGGCTTGGCTTGGAAATTACCGCACGGCTTGGCGGTAACTGTGTTTGCGCAGTCAGTCGTAAACATCAGCACTCTTTTGTGAAAAAGAGCAAATGGATTTTTTCTCACATTTGTCGTGGCAAACAGGACTCCATCGAAGTCTACTGCATCAAGTCGTGTCCACCTCTTCGGTACGGTCACACTGTTTACGAGCGTTTGAAGATCATGCTGAGGCACTGTCACATCCAGGCTGTCGTTGCCATCCGCACCATGATCTAGGGATGATGAATCATGAACGTCGCAATGAGACAAACGCACCTTCTTCGTACGTGCAGCTCGGCACACAGCAACGCGTTTTCTCTCTGGTCTTCTCTGGCGCATTTCCTTTGAGAGGTAGGATGGCAAATCGGGCAGGAGCGTGGGCACCGCGTCGTCGGTCAGCGCCGGTTTACCTCGAGGAATCTTTACTTCCTCACCGTTGATGAAATGAGCATAGTCGCGCAAAATAAAATGCGCTTCAAAGTGCCGCTATCACACACTTGAAGTCTCGGAGAGTGGCTTATCTTTGCGGTGAAGATTCCTCGCCCATTGTCTTTAGGCACTCCACAAAGAGAGAACGTGCACCCATTTACTTTCCGAAAACCAGGATACCCGGCCGCTCTTGCATCCGGGCGCATAACAATGCGTATCGCTTTTTTTCTTCTTCTCTTCCATTATCCAAAAAGCAACAACAGGGCTGCATCGAACTGAGCAACAGTCACGCTCGGCACTCTCAGTAGCTTCACTAGCAAAAATGCGAAAAGCACGCTGGCTCGTAGCACTAAGAATGACGCGGTAAAGCGCACGTGGGCAACGCGAGCTCCAACCGGCACGGTCTCCTCGGGAAGAGCACACCAGCGCCCCTAGCGGGAGTCTTCGCTCTTGGCTTCACGCTGCCTGTGCGCCCAGCCCTCCGCTCTTTCCACTACCCAATACTTCTAGTTCACTGTACTGCAGACCGTTTGCAGCGGTTACTGTGCGGAGCGGGAACTAGATGGCGCTACCGGTTCCGACGCCGTACTACGCCTGCTCTGCGCGGTGGAATGCCTGAATCACTCGAAAATAGAAATGGGCTTCTACTAATTTTGTTTACTGGATGTGATCACACCTTGCGCGTATGAAACTAAGTGTGGCGTGGTACACTCCTCCGACTCAATGCGATATCAGCGCACCCTGCCGTACCAATAAAAAGAAACGCGATATTGCGAGTTGTGCACACAGTGCCTTTTAGCAAATAAATGGTTGTCTGTCGTAGAAGAATGCGCACTATTACTCATTAGGCTGCTGAGATTTGAAAAAAAGAAATGTTTAGCTTCGATATGAATGTTATGTGAACAGTTACGAGCGTTGAGCTAGGAATTATTGAGTGTCTTTTCGTACACTTTTGGTGTCGCGGCATTGTCCTCCTTCTGAACGAATATTTTGCATTCTGCAATGCACAGTTCATTGAACGCAGGAGACGTCAGGGCATGCTTACGTACGCGTGATAGCAGTGGATTGAGCATGCCGTCATGATGATAAACAAAGAACATTTCCTTTGTAGACACATATTTCTACGTTGCGTCAAGTACAGCAATTAAATAAGTGCTGTTTCGCTGGAAACAGACTTCGCGAAAACATTGCATTTCACTTTATTTAGAAGTGGGAAACATTAGGTATTTGATTTGATATTCCCCGAAGTAGTCTTTCTTGTCAATTTCTATTTCATTGGTCCGTTATACGCAAACGCACGCAACTGTAGGGTCAATTTCGCCGTTAGAAAATCTATTATTCTGCGCCGTGACCTTGCCGCGATCCGGCGTAGGCCCGCTGTAAAAGAAATAGGGAGGCAAGGTATATGTGTACTGAAAAACTTAACTTCGATGCCGTTCTCGCGGTTTGTTCTACGAACTCGAACGAAAGGTTCACGGCAGATCGACTTCAGTAAGCAGAAGCACTACCCGTGCGTGTGTATGTGTGCTTACTTGTGTGTTAGCGCTCCTTCCTGCAGGTCTCTCTTGCACCGCTGAAATATCGCACTTCGTGCACGTTTAGAACGACAGAAAGCTGAGCTAGTTGGTAAGGATTCATTATGCGAAAAAGGTGAGGCGTTCAGACAGGACACAATAGAAGTGGACAACACGAATGCCGACTATCAACTGAAGGGAGCACTGAGGCGAAAAGAAGAAAAAAACACAAGACTAATCTGCGCAAGCTCTGGAATGGTATCACCACGTGTCAGTCGGGTACATGTGCCGGTCTACGTCAGAGATAGCTGTTAAGGCACTTAATCTCTTCCTTATGTAAGGTCATCGAAGGTTGGCTCACGAACGCACGCACTTCCACCATTATAGATATGCCATGCCTTTACCATAAGACGCGTATCTTCATTCTTGTGCCTGTACAATATCGCCCATTCATCTAACTCTGGCGTGCCGTTACAATCTTGGCAATGAAGGGGAAGATTCCCTTCCCAATGGAGGGAGAGATCGCCTTCTAATCTTCGCATGTAAATACCAAAATTTGAAAGAAAAAAATATTGAAGCTTAGGAGTTCCTGTTGTGCTAGCTGGTGAAATATTTTCGCGATATGGCCAAAATGCGAGAACACTTACGGGAAATAAGGACATACAGGTCGGCTGACAGGACAGTCATGACAGTCGCTCTGCCTGTTCTTATGTCTTGTATATTTGTCTGTTCGCCCCTGTCGTCCAGGTAGCGAAACGGAAAACTCTATTTTTCCTTTATGCTGGAACATTAGGAAAAGCAAGAAAACAAAGGCAATTTTCTAAGTCGGGGTGTTTCGTGATACTTCGTGTCGATATTTCGGCATTGCTGCAACAAAAACACATTTATATAGAAACGCGGATTCATCGTTACATTTGAAGCGTTTTTTCAAATGAGCTTGAAAGCGCGTCCTTTGGCGAACGCTTTTCTTCCGTGCTCAATGAATTTCCGCTCTTCCCTCGCCTCGCGTCGTACCTGTTCAACTTCGAGAAGGTGAAGCCTAGTGCATCCTCTTTCTGACACCATTCGATTACGACTCAGTTATGCTGTATGGCTCGGATTCGTTTTCCTGTGGTCCCGGCCACCGCTGCATGCAGGCAAAGGGTGGCAGTAGGCTCACGAACGTCTACGCGAAACCCGGGCAAAGCATGACTGGACATTGTTCGCCTTAACTTCATCTACAATTCATCGTGGGCCTCACTCGATGGTGAACACCTTAAAGATAAAAGTCACCATACAACAGTGGGAATAAAGTGCGATTCAGTATTTTCCTATGCCACGAACACCTCCTCGAAGAGTAAATGTTATTGACTGGCCTCTTTCTCTTTTACCTGACTCAACGCTGATGGATCTGTTTACTTGTACGTGTAGCATTTCTATTCTTTGTGCTCATGCACGTATTTATTTCAGTCAACTCCGCCTACGCGAGGCAGTCACATCAGAGGGGAAATCCACCCCCGGCAAGATATTCGCTACGGGAACCGGCACTCTGCAGTGCACCACGAGGAGGCAGGATTATTAAGCTTATTTAGGGCTTTAACGGCTCGACTGCTTTCGTGGACGCACGGCAAACGGCTACGCTCGGCCATGGAAGCGTGTACTTAGAGCACTTTTTGTAGCACTTTTCATATCGCCAACGCACCATCATCGATAAAAACTAGCTTCCATCATCATCGTAATCATCATCATCTTTTTATGTTCATCGCAGGACGAAGGCCTCTCCCTGCGATCTCCAATTACCTGCGCCAACTGATTCCAACTTACACCTGCAAATTTCCTCATTTCATCCCCCCTTCTGCTTTTCTGCAGTCCTCGACTTCACCTCCCTTCTCTTGGCACCCACTCTGTAACTCTAATGGCCCACCGGTTATCCATCTTACGCGTTACATGACCAGCCCAGCTCCATTTTTTTTCTCTTGATGTCAACTAGAATATCTGTTATCCCAGTTTGCTCTCCGGTTCACATTGCACTCTACCTGTTTCTTAACGTTACGCCTAACATTTGTTCGTTCCATCGCTCTTTGCGTGGTACTTAACTTGTTCTCGAACTTATTTGTCAACGTCCAAGTTTCTGCCCCATACATTAGCACAGGTAGAACGCATTGATTGTACACCTTTCTTTTCAATAATATTGGTAAGCTTCCAGTCAGGATCTGGCAATGTTGACCGTATGCACACCAACCCAGTTTTATTCTTCTGTAAATTTCCTTCTCGTGGTCAGGGTCCCCTGTGAGTAATTGACCTAGATAAACGTACTCCTTTACAGACTCTAGAGGCTGACTGGCGATCCTGAACTCTTGTTCCCTTGCCAGGCTATTGGACATTACCTTTGTCTTCTGCATATTAATATTCAACCGCACTTTATCGCAGCAGAGCATAAATGAAAGCATTTCCGTCGACAACTCTGGCACCTTTTGTTATGGTTGTAACACGTATCCACGAGAGGACAGACGCATGCACACATATACGTGCAGCTTAGCAAGGGCGAATTCGCATAGGCGCGAGTGCTGTCCTGCTGTGATAGCTACAAAACGCACGCATAGCCTTAAAACCGAAATTTGAAGGATAAGGTTTGGGTACGGGGCTAGTTGGTATTCCACGGTATCAATCGTCACTTACAGCGCATACGTAGACAGCGCTTGTCTTCGTCGTCCCTTTTGTCCCTTGTCTTTGTATGCGCTGTAAGTGACGATTTGAAGGATAGCCTGTGCGCACATAACGCGTAAAGTTCCGAGATTGCGTCGCATGGGGGGGGGGGGCGGAGCATTTCGGACCCGTTATTTTAAAGCGTACACGAAGATTTTTGTGTGGTGGGCTGTTAAAAATTATCAATTGTTCTTGCATGTTCGACCGTACGCGTCCGCCATGTAATCGACCTTTGCTTTTAGCAAGCGTGAGCCATGCGCTCCGTGACTCCGGTGGCAACATTGAGGACAGTCTGTAGAAGTTGAACTACGTTCTTGAGTGCGTGCGCTGCTGCATGTAGCAGTAATTGGCTCTTCGCGTTCGCAATAGGTGTTCTGGAGGCCAGCAGGTGCCGGCAGGTACAGCCATCGCGCATTCAGGCACAAAGGCGAAGCAGCCCACTTTGTGTTCGACCAAAGGTGGCATTGACAGATGTCGTCGTCGCACAGAGGTGACATGAGCTATATATATATATATATATATATATATATATATATATATATATATATATATATATATATATATATATATAAATTTGGTACCGCGGGCTATGAACCTTTGCTTACGAAAGCGCACCATAAGCGCTATACTTAAATAAAAAAAATTGGTTTTACTTAATTGTACACTTGCTACGCGTAATATGCCCTGCACGATGTGTTGGTCAAGCACCACAAATAATCTCCGCAGGCCCCATTTGCCCACTTAGCATCTAATGTTTCAAATAAAGTTAGTGAAAGTTTAACTCCACATGCACGGTAGTCATTTTCATTTCAATAACGAAAGACAATCTGTGCCAAGGAACTGTAGCCAAGAGTTCCGGCATACACAGTAACCCTACTGTAACCCATTGCGCAAGTGGCCGGATATGGCGCAAGGCCTTGCGCTCGAACACAGTTCGCAGACACTTCCCACCATTGAGAGTATGCCGCCTCGAGCCCGTAGTTTGAGCGCATACTCGCTCTAAGCCTTTAACACTGCCTCTGAAAAGCAGTCTCTGCGACTGCAATTATACCACACGGCCGGTGGGGTCGCCATGCGTTCTCTTTTCTTTTTCTTTAGCATAGCCAGTACAACGAAATACTGAAGCTAACGAAAGGGCGTTAATGGGAGTCATTTCAGCAACGAGAAAATTTTGTCTGTAAGAGGTGATGAGGTCGGCTTCGGAAACAGTTACTAGTTGCTATTTAGATAGATCTCAAATCAAGAAACGCAGGATTAGAGTAACACATACGGCAAAGTGGAAGAAGGATAAGAAAAAAAGAAGGGTGGGGGGGGGTGGGGGGATACGGCTATGCGTAACCCAAACAAGAGAGAGACGCACAGGAAGATGAAGGCTTGACTTGAAGGGAACGTCGCCGGGGCCAGCGTTTCGCCAATTGGGCACTTGTATTCGTCAAAGACAACTCCAATTGTCGGTATGCTGGCTTCAGCGAGATTCCCTTCTTCAACCACCGCTTGTTGTACGTTACGTGTGACGTTTTTGACAGAGCAAGAAGAAGCGACGAGAACTGCTAATCAATCGCTCCTTCACTCACTCAATCTATATTTCATCACGAGGCGGTGAGATTGTTTCCTAAGGGGTTGCAGAAAATAGCGTCTCTCCCTTTTCATAATCCCTCTCTCTCTCTCTCATCACGAGAGGATAAGATGTTGATGATCGGGATCACAAAGCCAGGGCGCGACGAGACGCGCCGCAGTCCTGGTTAATGAGTCCTCGCGACTGAGTAACCAGGTAGCCAGCAGTCTCACGCGCTTACCTGCTTAAAAAGGCGTGTTTAACGGACGACGAATTTCATTTCTTTCTAACATTATTGTGAAACCAGAGTGTTGCTGAATATGAAGACGCTGAATGGCTATTTTGCATGTCAGATGTTGAAATAACTCGGTCTCCCAAAAATACAGCTAGCCCATCTTGTTTACACTGAATACAAATTTGTTATTATACATATATGTTAAATACATATTCCCCATCTTGATGAAGTGGGTATTCGCCGTCTCGGTGGCAGAAGGCTGCTCATTTCACTGTGCTCTTCAGATCCGCGTATACACGCCTGTACTCTTGCACGACGGTCGCTCTGCAAAGAATAAACAGAGAAAAAACTGAGGATGACTATTTTCGGTTCTAATTAGGACCACAATGCAAAAGCAATTTTCTTGGAAGCCGTTTGACCAAGCAATAGAGGCTACTTACCAATGACTACATCAATTACAAAAATTATGGCAAGTACAAACCAATTGCTGTAAGGCACAACAAGTACATTTTTATTTGAAACGAAAGCTACAACTAAACTGCTCAGGCCGCTTACCGACAGCTTGCATACTATAAAGCAACGATTGCCTGCTACAGTACACATACAAAGTACCGCCTGGTAATAAACTCATGCTATCTATATATTTGAGGGAGTCCTGTCACTTTTTGCTCCTTATCGAAACTAATACACAATTTGTTTTTCGTTTGTAGGAGACATTTGCTTTTGTATGGCCGCCGCGTTCGCTAATTATGTGTTCGGCATCGCGATTCAATGGCATCTGCTCTTAAGAACAGTTCTGGTGTGACAAACTCCTCTTGCTTTGCGGGTACCTGCAAGCCATGAATTATACCATGTCAGATGAAAGTTCTGAAAAACTGCTCGCATATTGTAAGTCTTAAAGACGACACGCAGAAGAAAGGAGCCATGTGCTTTCTGTATGTGTGTACTTTGTTTTTCTTTGTTTTTTTCTTGATTTCATCAGCAACTTCAGATTCTATTCTTGTTCAATCATGTACCTACCCCCTCTGTACGCCCCAAAGGTCCTGAGGGTAAATAAATAAATAAATGAATAGATGAATAAAAAAAATAATAAATAAATAAATGTCAAGCACTGATCATGCAACGTGCTATGTGCGGCGTAGCATCGGTGAAAACATCTTGGACGTTGTTCAAACATATGCCTTATGGCGTCTGCTTTTGAGGAACTATGGGGCATGCGCGACTTCGCGCGTGGCTCCGAGGATGCGGCACATTGCCCTAATCTGAGTGGGCCGAATCATGCTAATATTCGCGATAATTCGGGACAGGCACAACGACCTGGAGAACGAATTTGACAGAAACCACACTGCTGGAATTGCTGGTTTTCCGATTTCTGACGTAAGTTGTGGATCGTGGTTTTTCTGCGTGTCGTATGATCCTTACAAGGATTTGCGATTCCTGCAGTAGTAACTGGGCGAGAAATACAGGTTAAAAGAAAAAAAGAAAAGCGGCCGTTTGCGCATACGCACTTGAATGTCACTCGGCCCGACACATGGTGGGGTGCTTGCCAGATCATCTTCACGGTGCTCTTGTTGTTTCTGCTCTTGTGCGTGACGCCAGTGCAACCGCGAACGTTCTTGTAGCCCGTGCGACGCTGGAAGTGGCCGACGTCGTTGCCCTGCTCGTCGATCGCTCTCACCAGAAAGCCCTTGAAGAGGGAGTTCTTCGTGTACAGCGTCACTGCAGCGTTTATGAAGCAAACAAAAGGCGAGAAGTCGTCAAATAGCTTTGTTTCTTTTTTTCGTTAATTGTCCGCGCGATCTTAATGGTCGTGTGAAGCAATTGGAATATTCAGTTACAAATAAGTGGTCAAGCTTGCATGGACGTTTCGCGCTAGCTTGCCGGAAATTTCGCAAGAGGGAAGTGTTTTTTAGTAAGTCAACGGCGCGTTGACTGAAATATTCATGCAGGAGTATTTATTCAGTTGTCCTAAATGCCCTGTAAGGGCATTATATATAGTCGGGAAATGATAACAAAGCGAAAATACATTGTAACTCAGTGAAAATAACTACGTAATGGCAAATTAAGAAGAGGAAGAGAAAGCGCGATACAGGACAATGAATCTAGTACACATTATAGTTAACATAAAATTGTCAGCAAATACACAGTGATGCGACTGTCGCAATATGAATTTGTTACACATTATAGTTAATATAAAACAACGGAGTGATAATTACAATGAACAAATAACCCATAACAGGGCCTGCAGTTTCCAGGTGCCCGGCACTAAGTACACTGAACCGAGTACAGGAAAGAAAAATAAAGCAATAACATGATACAAGTAAACTGAATCTCAACGTGATAGAAGTATAAAATAAAATCAATAATGTTCATAAGAATGTCCTCTTTAAGTTGCTAATAAATTTATCATGATTTGTAAGGCATGCAACATCTTATGATAGCTCTCATATCATATAAATATATAAACAAACAAACAAATAAAAAATAAGAGAGCACATTGTTAGCAAGTCACTTGCCTGTGAAAGAGGAGTTCCCAAATGGAAATTTGGTGCTAGAAGTTTCCGCACACATTGAGTCTATAACGTAAAAATATTCCAATCTGTTTTGATTCCATTCTCCTGACGTCAAAATTACGCAACCTCCGACGCAAGCATGGGGCGGTGATCCGTAGGATTGTTCGAAAAGCCTAATCAAATGCTCTTCTCGTTTATGGGAAGTAACTTCTGTTTATGTTCAAAGCAAATAACATTGCCTACATTGGCTGGTTTTCCTTATCTAATTCGCTGATAAGAGGCGAGGAGCATGGAGAAGTGGAGAGCATTTCGGTGGGGTCGAACTAGCCCAGTAAAAATAAATAACCAGATGAGGAAGGTGGTGCCGGCGTTTGGGATCGGCCCGCTTCCCCTTACTTAGCTTGCGGTGGCTGGTCGAAAATCGCGGCAGAGTGCAACGGCACGTTAAAAATGTCGCTAAAACAGATCCCCATAGCAAAGAAGTGTTGGCCGTGGGGTGCCTAAAGGGTTCGACAACGTTGAAGTCCTACGGAATTTTTTTTTAATTAAATAAATCCATCCTCCCCGGCAGCCCTGAGTAGCCAGTGCCCACTGTGATCGGCGGGCAGCCATCTTCTGATATTTTCGGAATGGTTCATATTAATGCATCTTTAATGCGTACGCGTCACCTTGACATGGTGAGGTTTCGAGCTTTTGCGGCGTCACGTTACAGATAGCCGAAGTGCGCGCAGCCCAGAAATGTTTTTTTGATCAATTGCGGTGGCATAATGGTGATCAAAGCGCTGAATCAGAAATAATTATTTTTCTGTTGGTCGGTCCAATCACGCATAATCAGTGTGTACACGTAATATCAGATGGAGACTTTTCACGGTCTTTGTGACGTCGCGTGACAGACTAGGGAAGTGGAGGTTGCCTGAAGAATGCTTGACCAACCTTGGGGGGCTGATTGCAGAAATGGAACAGAAACAGTTTCGAACAGCTTTACGTCATATATGACGTGAATCAATGGGCGCTATAGCGCCCATTGATTCAAATACATGTTAATTGCCAGTATACTTTAGATCATTGTAGTTTCTGAGTAACAATCAACACCTCTTTTTTTCATTTGTTTTGCGTAACCCGAGTGCACTGTTTATTGCTTTTGTATGCGTTGCTGAAGAGAGTGAGGGAGGCTTTTGAAGGCATTTGGCCTTTGTAATGGAGTCGGACAGGCCATGTAGAGCGTAGGACACATAAGCTTCGGCCTATTAGAATTACAGAATGGATGCCAGGAGAAGGGAAGCTCAGTTAAGGACGCCAGAGAAGTAAGTGGGTGATGAAATTAGATATTCGGGGGGGGGGGGAGGGGGGAGGAGGAGGTAAACACAGGGTAGTGTCAACTGGCCAAAGACAGGGGTTATTTGAGATCGATGGGATAGGTCCTCGTCCTGCAGTGGACATAAAATAGGCTGTTGATGATGACCCCTTACGGCTTACATCGCTAGCCAACAGTCAATGTATCGCATCTTGCACTAAAAGAGCAAAAATCTGGGCCCGTATTCACAAAACGTTCTTAGGCTAAAAGCGTTCGTGCCAGTCGATCGCGATGTATGGCATATTATTAGCGAAGGCGTCTCAGCCAATGAAAAACGGCACTCGCGAACGAAAAGCTTTGTGAATTCGGACTCTGTGGCAGTATTCTGTAAATGTTATGTTCGTCCGATTGCAATCATTTGTATCGTCACATGTGACGTCGATTGGCTGATCCCGGTGATACGTGCACGGGGCGCGATTTCGGACGAATCAATGACGAAGGAAAAACGAGAGAATGAAAAATTAAAATAATCGTCACATAACTACGAGCCCTGGATGAAACACATCTTTTCCTTCGCTCGTTTCTATAAGTAGCTCTCGAGGATCCGTGGGTTGCATACCGGCCAGGGATTCGTTAGGGTGGAAGGCCGCCTTCTCTTGCACCAGCCGATAAGGCGAGTCGCTGCCGTTGAACTTCCGAAGTCCGCTGTGATGTGGCAACATGCTGTGGCACGCGCTTTCGGGGGCACCGCTCGGCAAAGCCAGTGACGCACCGAGAAGCGTCAGTAGCAGCGACAGTGCGGTGGTCCACGACAGCCCTGGTCTGCGCATTGTGACTCGCGTTTCTCGAACCTGCGAACAGACGAAGCACGCATTAATTTCGTTGTTCTTGTTTTGCACTCAAACGTGATGCATATACTTAAAAAAAAAGAAAAAGACCACTAACAGACGCAGCAATCTTTAGTTGTTTTCTTGCCGCCATGACCGGTCATTAATTAGCTTGTGTCGCATGTCAGAAGATCCACGGAGGAATTGAGACGCGCAACAGCGGCTAGTGTATAACGCGGCACCTGAAAAGAACTGTTGCAGGCAACAAGAAAATGTTTGCATATATCAGCGTTCATCCGTAGGACCTTATTTGTAAGATGCATCAATGTAGGGCAGCACCAATACTATAGTCCTCTTTCTGCATATGTAGGGCGCATCGATAGTACCGCTTCTCGCCGTTTAGGGTTGTGACACGGTCGGCATTGCAGTACAATCGGCGATATATATATATATATATATATATATATATATATATATATATATATCCACGCCGTTGGGGGTTAAGGCGTTAACGGTGCGCTCAAACGGTGCAATCTTTATTCGAGCGCGCATAAAGATGAAACGCTGCCCTCGCTCAGCTGCCGAATAAATCGACTGAAGTGTGCCGGTGCATCCATTTGACTTCTGTGTCGTTTTATCGCTGACTGCGCGTCGCTCGCATCTCTGGCAGACGCGTTCGGGAAGACGCAAGATGAACGCAATTATCCGAATTGTGTGAACGCATTCCTAACAGGCGTGACGAACAGGTCGGAACGAACAACGCGCTTTCTTCTCTCTCCACGTAGAACTTAGATGTTTCGGTCGCTTTTCAGCGGTTCCGCTACCACGTGCCTCCCGCTTCTTCGTCCGCTCCGGGTCTCGCCGCAAGCAGAACACTCTGAGCCCCTTTTCACGTCGATGTGACGCGTAACGAGACGCAACAGCCACTGGTTCTCCTTTGCTCCAACTATCACGTGTAACAGAGGCGCTCCTCGACGTGGTCGCGCAAATTCGGCCGCGATGCAATCACCCGTGGCTGTCCTCTGTATCGACACCTTCTTTCTCGCGTTTGTCCGACCTTTGTGCGCATGCGTGAATTGCGCGGGAGACATGTGGGCACTTCTCCAAATCTGCTTTTCCCTAGGTGCTACAGTACTACGGAAGAGGACTTATACTTTGCTACGTTTTTCCGTAGACGAACAGCACTATACGCGACAGCGGATAAACACTCCGGTAAGCGCTATCTCCGTTCGTCTTTCGTAGCACCGTGCCAGAGCATTGTGCTTTTTTTTTTTTGTGTGTGTGATTAGACGGGACCTCGGTTCGGATCGCCTGTTCCATAAGCTTCTTTACCATTTTTTTTAAATGTTTCTGCATTATTATTTATCATTCCACCTTTGAATTAGTAGATGTTCTTTTTCTGTGCTTTACCACCAGGTCTGACACGGATGGTTCCTGCCAAGGGGAGCGAAGCGCGCGGTGGCGCGAGCTTAGGTAGATGACACTTTAGCGGCTGGAGAGCGATGAATAATCACATGTTGTTACTGCAAACTTGTTTTTACTGTGACATAATTATTTGCAAATATAAATTTAGTTTGGATTCGACGCAGCCAGCCCACATTGGCTAGCCATAATTACCAACGGGCAATGGAACCCAATATGTCAAAACTGCACAAATCAAACATTGGCTACCCAAAATCACATTCTTTGGGGGTGCGAGGGCTTACCCCCTCCCAGGTCGCTCCTGCCAGCTCCCTCACAACAGACGTGGGAAGAGCTGCTCAGAACGCCGGATGAAAAAGTACAAAAAGCCCTCGTTGCCTGGGCCGAAAGGGTCGCTCCTCGTGAGGGGCCATTCTAGGACTCGGGCCTGCCAGATCATAACTGAGCAGAGTCTCAATAAAGTTGTTACCACCACCACCACCAAATATGAATTTCTGCCCATGTGACACGTACTCCTCCCATCGTCGAGGTCCCTACGGGCTACAATCGCGTTTACGATCCTGTTTTGACAGAAGTTTAAGCGGCAGTTAAACGGGGGAGGGGGGAGAGGGGGGTCTTTTGGTCAGGCAAACGCTCTCGTGTTCCATGGCGCCGGTGGCTCGTCATTGTGGTACACAGCGGCTCGGGGCTGCCTAAAGGGTGCCGCCCGCCTGCACGGTGGCACTGCTACCGAGGCGCCCTAGTTTGATAAAATGGATGAATGTTATGAGCGTCCGCTTTGAAACGGGGCGGTGGGTTGCGCCACCAATCTCTTGCTATTACACTGCCTTATGTACTACCTAGGTTTAAAAAAAAAGAAAAAAAAAGAAACCCACGAATTATTCCCATACCCAATTTCTTTCTGACCCCCTACTGTGAACTTTGTTCTTGTACGTCAACGTTTTTTCCCGTTTCCCTACTTTTATTCCACCAATCTTCCAATTACCTCTTACTAACCTCTACTGCGGACATGTTTACTTTCCCCCTGCTCTCGCTGAACCCCAGGGCTTCAAGGAGGCCAGTCGTGCCTGAATCGACCGCTGGGCCGATATCTTCACGTTCTAATAGAAAACGCGCCATCGTTTCCCTAGCTTTAGCGCAGCCAGAACACCAGCGCCATCCAGGGGGCTTAAGTGACTTGCCCCTTTGCAGCAGTTGCGTGCGCGCCACGCACAGCGCTTCGCATTATCCGTCAGAAAGAATGGCTTATCTACACTGATTGCATACAAAACACACTCGCAAGCGAATGCTTCATCGAGCTTGTTTCGCTGTATCAAAGGGACAAGTATACTAATAATTTCAAGATTTTAGAAGACTATTTCAATAATATCTAACCTTTAAGTATACATTTTCATGTCAGATAACGAAAAACGTATAGATTTTAATATCCGAGAGAAAAAAAACGTCATTTAGACCTACGACTTCATCTTGTTTACCATGTCGAAGACTTCAATTATCTGTGGTAATAAATATGGCGCTGTGGAATTCGAAATAGATGCAAAAATGTTACGCTCTTAGATAGTTGGATAGATAGATAGATAGATCGATAGATAGATAGATAGATAGATAGATAGATAGATAGATAGATAGATAGATAGATAGATAGATAGATAGATAGATAGATAGATAGATAGATAGATAGATAGATAGATAGATAGATAGATAGATAGATAGATAGGGTGCGCGCGCGCGTGTGTGTGTGTGTGTGTGTGTGCGACGACAAATAATTGCGTTAACCTGTCAAGAAAAACTTCTGTGCGATGCGCAACAGCATGTCATCCTCATCCGCCACAGTGTATTACCGTATAGTCGCGTGGAGGATACATTCACAGACCCCCCACCCTCCACTCTGGGTATGTTGCCCGAAACTTTGCGATAATTGCCAAGCGCTGTTGTTGCACATTAGAGCAGCTGGCGGTTAGCTCGTATGGCTGCTCCACAGAGTGCATATTTCTGCAATGAAACGTAAATCCGAGGCCAAATGCTGGTGGTTGTGGAAAACGTTTTCCTTTTTTTGCTTCGCCCTATGGCGACGGTAAAGTTCAGGTGTCCGTAAGCGGCCTGGCTATGACACAGTAATGTCGATTGCAACAAGGCGGTCGTCGTCAGTGCCAAGGAATCGATGGAGGAACGGATGGACGGACAAGGAAAACCCAGCTTCTAGCAATTAGCTGCTGTTGCAGTAAAAAGACGCAAAAAAGGTACTCAAGTTTGCAAAGCTCTTACTTCCTCGTCCCGCCAAAATACAAGCAGTGGACAGTAGCTAGAACAGACAAGAACACGCCGAGAATAATCCACAGCATGATAACTAAGAACTTTGTACTCCGAACGATAGAACTGCCTCAAACAGCGGGTCTAACGAGGTGTGCAAAGGTGGACGATCAAATTACAGTAGCAAAAGAAAGAAAGAAAAACGAAAAAGAAACATATGAAATGAGAGCACCGGTGTTCGCTGAACGAAGGTGAGAGGCTGGGGAAGCGGAGAGATACAGATATCGAGCAGTGTGCTTCTGGATTACTGAGAAGCGTAGGATTTAAATAGAGAGAGAGAAAAAAAAGGTGGAAATGGGTGATGTAGACAGAGCTATGGCGGTAGGGAGGGGAAATGAGATACGACTCGAGATAAAGGGGAGGGGCAACGCCGTAGCCTTCGCGACAACCTTGCTCGTTGCCCGCCACTGCCTTTTTGGTCGCAACATTTGGGAAGAACCATAAAGGAATTCTTCTTGGATGAAACATAAAAGAGACCGGAGCTGCCTCATGTAAGTAAATGGCACAGCTCCATCTACACGCTAATAACGAGAATTTTGGCGGTCCCTTTCGCAAGCATTTACTAATGACAAAATGTAGTCGATGTTTACAGGCTACCAACATCAGCACGGCCGATCATCTGTACCTTCTAGCGAAGAACGCATTTAGCGCAAAAAAAAAAAAAAAGAATGAACGTCGAAAACGCTACTGGAATTAGAGAGAGAAAAACTTGCGTCAGATTAATGTGCAAAACTTCGCATCTTGCAAAGCTAAATCGAATTTGCAGCCACTTTGACGATCGCGTTTGTATAGTTTGATTCTAATGACCGTATCTGGTGTTATTCGGTGGTCTGTGCTGACGGATCCAATTCTCTGCGTCGGGAAGTTTCGTTGCCGTGTGCGTGTGTGTGCGCATGTGTTCTTTGTCATAGCAGCTGACGTAATTACAAAGAGGTGGTTTTGTTCGTTGCGGTGTTTCAGCAAGTGGTGTTTGGTCTGGTGCGTTTGCCCGGCAGTTCTTCCAGTTAAATGTACAAACTCTCGCGTATTACGTGGACGTTTAATGAAACATTTATGTGCGCAGTGCATGCCTCGGAGGAATGTAAGCAACAAAGGCGGAACTCAATTATTCATGAATTCGGGCTCTTCAAGAAACATAACGGCTTCAAAGCTCGTGCGGGGGAAGCCACTTTCCTCTGCAAGATGTGACGTAGCATCCTTCCTTACACGTCAAAGTGTATGCGAGTGTTCCATGTCACCCCTTTCATCAAATACGACACAAATGGGCAGAGGAGGTCATCCCGCAGTAAAAGGCTATGTGAAAGTACGAGGACCTCAGCCATTTGTTCACTGCTTTCAATAAATGATGGACAACATGATATCCACTGTCAAAAGCGGACAACGTGATCCGTGATGAATGCTCCACCGCCAGTCGAAGGGGTCTCACTCGCTTCTTCGAAGTAGCGAGTTAGAGCAAGATCACATCGAATGTATGAATGTCAGCCGAGACTATAGCTGCGCTCCACTCCGCTGATTGCGGCAGCACCGCTCGCCTGGACTGCCTCAGGGAGGGAACCCGGCTTGACATCCGCTGTCACTCTCGCGGACGTGCTCGAAAACCATACGAAAATGTTGTTCCGGAAGTGCACGGCACCTCTCACTCAAAATCGTAAATTTATTAACAAGGTGAAACGACAGCTGCGGATAGCATCCCGGTGGTTTGACAGAAACATAAATAGAGGAAAGGCAGTGACGATAGCCAGGAAATACGTCCTATTTGCTACCCTGCGTGGAAGAAAGACGAAAATGGATTTAGAGCAATGGGAAGGAAGAAACACGAGTATTAAATGGGTATACAAAATTTTGAAGTGGCACGCGTCACTTTGAAGGCGTGTCTACATTATAGCGGGAAAAAACGCGCGCGCCCACATTATTGGAAAAACCACAGCCGCAGTGATTCCAGTCGATCTATCACGTGCTTTCCGCGGCGGCAAGGACACGCGAAAGTGTGGCCATGAGAGTTGAGGTACGTTCCGTCGCGAGCGGCTTTCCGCACGCGGTTTTTTCGTTCTTGTGGCCATGCATGCGTTAGCAATCTATCTCGCACTCTCGTAGACCGCAGGAGGCGAGCTGTAGCACTCGAGCTGCCTGTGGCGCCGTCCGCCTATGCTAAACGCACTGCCTAAAATATATTGTTCTGAGATCGGCCGATTGTGCAATGTCTCAATTGCGGAGCACAGCGCGTGCTTCGATGTACTTCAACGTGAGAAGATTCACCCAATTTATGCGATCATTTCGTCAAAGTCGCAAGCTTAGGTCGGCAAACTGACTCGTGAACCCGCTCCCGTAGACTCACTCTCTTATCGGGTCTTGTCTCGCTTTGTAACCGAGCTATGCTTTCAGCGAGTTGGCAAGTTGGCGAGTTTGAGCGAGTCCGAGTGATCTCAGATAATATATATATATATATATATATATATATATATATATATATATATATATATATATATATATATATATATATATATATATATATATATATATATATATATATATATATGCACTTTTGATGAAGGCTTGACCCCGGCCGGAACGTAAGTAAAATCCTGTTTTTTTCCTATGTGCTTCTATTGCTTTAACTATTTCTACGCAGGATCCTGTGATTCTATCCTTCACTAATATAAATATATAGTTCATCAGTTCATCCAATAAGAAACAAATATGGATTGGTAAACGGGACACCCAGCCACCACCGACCTAAGGATTTTCTTCACACCTAAGTTGCCCAGGCGGTGGTTTGAGGCTTACGCTGCTTATGGACTCGTTCCTATCGCAGTGCGACAATACCCTTCATTGGGTAAGAGAAAGCAAAGTTGCGACGTGAGTGGAAAAGACAGTTTCGGCAAAGTGGTACTCACCGGGTGAAGAGGTGTTTCGGAGGTGCTCTGTCTGGCGGAAAGGTTGGCACTTTGCTCGTCTCTCCACGTCTCCGCGCTTTTAAATGCAGTGGCGGTGATAAACTATTGGAGGTAGAAAGGAATATTTCACTGATCGTTGCACAAAAAATGATGACCGCGTGTGCAGACATTCTAAGGCTGAACCGGGAAGCCCCGAGGAGCACTCTCGTGAGCCATTGGAGATAGGGGTGCACTGCACTCAAGCTGCGTTATTGCCAACAGCTTCCCCGTCCGCTTATCTCCTAGGCACAATGGTAAGGCCTAAGTCAGACCCTACGCCTTAACCCGTGGGTTTTCTGATGCACACGGTGGAAATTCTTCCCCCTCTCAGTTGGTAAAACAAAAAAAGAAAAACAAGAAAAGAAAAACGACCGAGGAAACTAAAAAGAATGACAATAAAACAAGAAAAGGAAGTAAAAAAGATCGTGCCGCCATCCGCCAGATCAATTTGCGCGTGCTCCACGTTTTCTAAGCGCCTGCTTATCGCGCACTTTTAACCGTCGATCAAAAATTACTTCAAATATCCAATCAAGCCCACTTTCCAGTTTCCGTCGAGCCAGAGCTCCTTAGAAGCAAAACGATGTCATTTCTTGGATTACTGGTAAGCTTACGTTAAAACTGATGTTGTGTGTTGTGTGCAATATCGATTACAGGTATTTCTCGAGGTGGCAGAAAATTTCGTATCACGAAATTTCTTCGTTGAAAAAAGAAAAGCAAAGGAAAGCATATAAACTCGGAACCAAACTTAATATTGGCTGTTTCTTACCCGACTCCCAAGTAATTTCATACAACCATTTTAAGTAGTCTCGGGCCCTAACCAGTCCTTACTTCAAAGACCATTTGGCTAAATTTGTGGTAACGTTTATCGAGTTTGGAACTTCAAGCCATCCACGACGCTGTGCAAGATGCGACATCTAAGCTGCCTACCATCAAGCAACTAGATATCTTCACTGATTCTTTAGCGGCTATTCAGGAACTCAAGAAGGTTGATAAGGCGATGGAAACCTGCGAGAGAATACACACTATGAATAGTAAGACAGCTACTTGCGTCAAGGTACACTGGATTCAAGGCCATTCAGCAAACCCTCACAACATTGCTGCTGACGAGCAGGCACACTGCCCTCCTAATCCTGATCCTCCACCTATTCCCCTATCACCCCAACCCCGTAACTCGCTGCGAGCCCGTAAAAATGTTCTCCGGCAGGACACACGCGCTCTTATCCCACCGTGTGTCTGCTCCCTCCCCCTTCATCTTACTAGGGCGGAGGAAGTTGTGCTTAGGAGGCTTCGGGCCGGGGTGGCCCTTACACCGGCTGTTGTCTCAAGGTGGAACTGGTCGCATTTACCACTGGGTGCTACGTGTCCATACTGCTCCATTCCTGCGGTGGAATCAGATGCATACCACCTATTATGGACATGTACGGGTTCACAAACGGAACGCTCGCGTCTCCTACTGCAAGCCGGCCTCCGCTACAGTGTGACAACCAGCTATGACCGCTGGATACATGACAACAGATTCCACAAAACACTGCTTCAATTCATACACAACACAGGCCTCACAGCACACATATAATACACATATACGCTCCAAGAATTATGCCTTAAGGGCAAGCCTTTATCGCAATAAAAAAAAAAAGTTTATCGAGTTCGCCATGCTACGATGTACACTTATGGTTACACACATTCGCTCGTCGGCGGTGATCATTCGTAGTCTCTGGCGAATGCGCGTGTTTTCAGGTGTCGTGTACTTGTGCTTGTGTTGATTGTCTTTACATGTGTGTATTATTGCGATAGTAATTATATGGACACTCCAGGCGCATTTATACCATCGCCGTGAGGGCAATGGTATAGGGCAATGGTCCAAGGGCAATAAAATCGTTCCCGCGTGCCATATGCTGTATGGCCGACCGAAAGCGTGCGAGGGTGAGCCGGCGATTGCGGCTTAATCTCGCGCACGCAAGCGAGGAAAGCGAGGAGGAAGCTTGCCGTCTTCTGTCGCGCGTAAAGATCCGGGGGAAAGGTAGGGTAGTGGGGCCGCGTTCTACTCCGGGCGGCGCGGTCGGGCGCGCCCACCTAGAGTCACTGGAAAAAATTTCAGAGTACCGCAAAGGTCGGGATTTGACATGCAACACTGAGCGGCCACCGCCATATACCTTCCAAGCCGACTGCGTCGCGGGAAGGCCGCCGTGTTGGAAGAGCTTGATATTCGGTGACGCATCGGGTTGAGTGTTTACTGAAGTACAAATACTTTGTGCCCGGAGATAATGGTTGCTAAGAACGAAAATAAAATGTTATTTTGGGCGAAGTAATGCAGCCGGTGGTTGTTTTGCACGCCGATCGTGTTTATATACTACTGGAACTGCGCTACGATTGTGGGCAGCAGCTTAGCGCTGCTATCGGGAGCTTATGCACGCGCTTTTTTTCCCCTTCCGCGGAGCGAGCTACGAAGGGAACATTTCGTCACTTCGAGCCGGAATGAGGCAAGCTTGTGCTTTTGGGCATGAGCATCGTGGTCCGCCGTCGGCTTCTATTGAATGTTTCCAAGCAGGACGAAACTAACACCTGGCAATGTCACAGGCACGTACGTTCATTGTATAATTCCACAAGCTGAATCGGATACATCTAATTTAGTTTGTAAACGGATACCGCGCGTTCTCGATTCTACAGGGCGACTTTGTCCGCCGTATACGCACGACACACTGCGACTGCCATGTGCGCACCGGTGTTTGGCCGTGATCGTAAGACGATCTGTGCACCGCAGGCGTAAAAACCAACTTCGATGGCTATTTTGCGCACTAAATCTTGTGGAAGGCCAATATGAGCCATTTGCGTGATTACAGCAACGTATATGTACTTCTGTAAACTGATGAGCGAGAGTTTGCTACATTGCGATTTATGAACGCGACTGTTTAGTGCGTTCATGAGCGACTACTCTTTTCAACTTATTTATGACTGCTTTCTTAGACTGCCAAGATTTGCTGCCTGTGTAAAAAAAAAAGCAGGAACACCCGCTGGTGACGCAGCACTTCTTTTTTCTAAGTTACATAGGCGATGTATAAAATTCTTGTACTTTTAGAGCGACTTATGTAACATGCATAGTGACAGAGTGAAACTAAAGCTACTGGGTGTTCTGTTGTTTTGTATTTCTTGTTATGCATCAAGCACAACATTATCTGGGTATGCACCGTAGCATTTCAACATAAAACATCATATGTATGCTGACTTCAGTTCATTGCATGTGCTCGGCTTACAAGCTCAAAACTTGCAGCATGTGTTGTGAATATCACCTGGCTATTGGTTTCAAGCTCGAAATGCGTATGTATAAATGAGCAAAGGATAAGTGGAAAAAAGGAAGTATCATGGGCCTCGTATTGACCATGTTTTTATTGACTGTGATCGTCACGATCTGCGAAAAACAAGGGCCATATGGGTCGAGTGACTCGAGGCGAGAGCGCGCTCACGTGCGCGAAGAAATCATGCGAGTACCTGGTGGACGTGAGGACACGGAATTCTCGCGCGACAAGTGTGCCTTCGCGTGCCACGAGCACGGAATAACCGCGTGTGTTGAGCAACAAACGCGTACACGTGTACCCGCGTCAAGAGTGCAAGACGCGAACGATCCCTGCAGTGAACTCCTATTTTCGTAGCATCGCTAACACCACGTGCACTTCGCTTAAGTATATTATAAAACAGTGCCGAAAAGCACAAGCAAGGTGTACTTATACCTCGCACACGCGGGTGTTTTTTGTAGGCTTGAAGTTCTCCCGGCCGATTCTGTGTAACCACGCAGAACGACGCTCTCGGTCATTTTTCCCGGTCGGAATCTAGAAAAAAGTCTTCCCAGACTCAGTTCGGTTGCTGCATCCGAAGGCGCAGCAGCCAGGCATGATTTCCTTGCAGTCAAATGCGAGCGCGACAATTAGAAAACACACACACACACACACACACACACACAAAAAACGTAGGAAACCTGCGCTGCCTGCGCTCTAACTCAGCCGGCCTGCCCGACGCTTGGAAGGTATATGGCACCCCAGAGGTCACATGGTACGGTTGGGCCAATGAGTGCGTTGGCGGCGCGGGGAAAACGAATGCGGTACTCTGAAATTTTTTCCAGTGACTCTACGCCCACCCTCCCGGGCCGCTGTACCTTGGGAGCCATCTGCGACGGGGACACAGTCCGTCGCGAGCTGTGTTTTCGCAGCTTAGTTCGCGCTGATGCGAGACACAGCACGAAGGTTAATTCGCTCGCTGCTCCTGCCGCGTTTCCTCACTCTAGCGTTTTGAAATTAAGTTTACGCGGCCACGAGTGGGATGTGTTCATGTTTGCTGTTGCGCGCGCGGGACACCATGCGTGTTAATTTAATTCGCATGTCGATGTTTATACGGCCGATAAAACTACTATCCTTACTTTGTATAGCTAGCTGTCCACTAATTTACTATCGGAATCGATGCTTCACCTTTCGGGCGAATCTGCGACTTTTTTTTTTCCTATGTGCGTCTCGAGTGTTCATGGGTTTGCCTGTGCGTGCGCGCACGCGTGTGTGTGTTGTGGGTGTTTGCGCATATATGCGAGTGCAGAATGCACACACACACACACACACACACACACACACACACACACACACACACACACACACACACACACACACACACACACACGCACACACGCACGCACGCACGCACGCACGCGCGCACACACGCGCGCACACACAAGCGCGCACGCACACACACACACACACACACACACACACGCATACGCACGCACGCACGCACGCACGCACACACGCGCGCACACACGCGCGCACACACACACACACACACACACGCATACGCACGCGCATACGCACGCACGCACGCACGCACACACGCACACACGCACACACACACACACACACACACACGCACACACGCGCATACGCACGCACGCACGCACACACACACACACACACACACACACACACACGTCATTTTGGCACGCACTCGCACCCCCTTTAGCATTCAGATTTTCCTAGCCAGCACAGCGGCTCAGCAGGAAGTTTCAAAGTTTAATCACTGTTATTTGTACGGCCGATAGCATATTCCTTTCTGAAAACAAAGTGTGGCTTATCATTCGCTGCGTTTGCTGACCCACCTTTGGCTTTGTATTCTTCTTACACTTTGCATACCTGAGTGGAGCAGCAACCCACTTCAGGTTCCTTGTCTACATACCCGAACTGCAACATCTTTCTTGTATACTTATTTTCTTTAAGCAGCAAAAAAAAAAAGAAACTCTAACTGCCTTCCTGACCATGTCAATTAAGGCATATGTCTTGGTAATTACATATTCATGTGCAAATATCGCAGCCATCGCCCGCCATATTTCACCATAAAAGGCCGTGCTGGAACAGTTTCATGTGTAACCAACTCGATATGCTGCATTTCAGACAGTGATTTTATTATGATAGCGTAATTTTTATCTTTTGTGGGTGCTGTGTTGTATACACGGAACTCAGTCACGCATGTACAGTCATATCAATATCACACAATCAGCTTTCATTATTATTATTATTATTATTATTATTATTATTATTACTACTACTACTACTGGCCGCCGACTACTTGGGAAATATAAACGGGACGTATCGTCATGCTCGTTAACATGAAAAGGCTTGACCGTCCGGTGTGTGCGACGGGATTATGCGTGCTCTCCTTTATCCTACGTCCAGCGCCTCTACGCCAAGGAGTGGTTTGTCTCCGAATTCTTTTGTGTGGGTTGACCAGTGTGCTGACGAGGCCTTCTACCAGGAAACAAGAGATAATGAGGTTGCCGGGATGGTATAAGGTGTAAAAAGGCCAGACAGATGCCATGAATACATCTTCTCTACCCTTGCGTACAGGGGCACACACGCCAAACGCTCCTTTACTTTTTGCCTTAGAGGGCACTGCTCACCCGTAAGGATGCATTAAACTTCTGTTATTTCTTTTTACATCACCTCGTCTTCCCTGCCGGATGCTCTCCAATGGTTAATCTTGTTCGAGCTCCAAGCAGACGCTGTTGATGGCCGCCGAAACCCCGTCGCCGTAACAACTGGCGGCCGCTGTAACACGTATTAGCAGTTGAATCGACAACATGCCTAAGGTATGCTGTTCTTTCCGAATTAGCTGTGCCAAAACTGTTGCTTTCCTGGTGTCGTACTTGACGGCCCTGCTGCTCTTCCCGGTTTCATCAATTACGCGCCCGCCACGCGACCGCAACAATCCCAGAAACATATTCGCCTTCAGCAGCTCGCGATCTTTCGGTCATGTACAGCCCTGTCACCCAAGCGCGTGACAGCCTCGGCTCCTGTAGCAGCATAGCTGTCGACCTAATGGCCGCTTCTCGCCTTTGTCACGTCGCCTGGGATGGTCAATCCACGAGTGTTCCCGTGCCCGTGACATCATTGAATGAATGCTCAAACGGAAAACCGTGGAACCGATGGAGTAGCCAGAAAGTTTGTTCGGGGGGGGGGGGGGGGGGGTGGGGGGGGAGCGCGCAGTTCACCTCGGCCTGCTTCTTGTCGAATTTGTCGAGGGATCACACACATCAACGATAACTGCATTGCCATTGCCAAAAATGCTGCAAAGGGATTCTTGAGCACTACGCACAGTCAACACATGTAAAGTACGTATGTTTCATAAAAGAATATGTTCGTATGTGCAAAAAATTGTAGTAGAAATAACTAATATCAATGCTTCCACCTTTTTTGTCTATTTAAAAGAAAATTTCACAAAAATTTGGAAAATATTAGTTCCACACCAGCAAAGGAGTGCCTGACCCTCATGTGAAAAGCGTGAAGCTATAAAATGAACAAGTTGCGGACAAATACTTTAATGAAATTTTGTAATTCAAGAACCTTCTTTACATTTTTCTACATATGCAACGGCCAGGGAAAAATCTCAATGGCGCTGCACTTCGTTCCAATGTAATGCGCAGGAGCAGCTGTCAGCGGTCGCGTATTGTGAGTAACTGCACCAAAACTATAGTTGCAACGGAGAGCATATATAAAAATAGGGAGTTCTGAAAAATATACATGATAAATGTGAAGATACATTGGAACATACAAATGCGAAGATACAGCTTGATAAAGGGCCAAAACGTGTCAGTGAAAACAAAGTTCATTGCATGTATACACAAAAGCTCGCAACAAGATATGTATATATACGTATCAGTCTCCAATAAATCTACGTATCTAAACAAAGTACCCTCTATATAATGCATCAAACAAGGGAAATAAGCATGTTGAGCAATCACAGATCGCCGAATCCTGAGCCGCTTCCCCGCCGTTCTCCCTTGGGCGCACAAGACTGATCCACCATCGTCGGCTCACCTATCTCCCCTCCCCCCTACGATTTCACTCGCACGTACACCTGCCGTTGCGCGGTGACGACGTTATCGCCCTTGAGGATTTATCAATAAGCTCGAAAAGATGAACCGACCACGATAACTGAAAATTTAATGACGTTTCGGCTCCCCATACGGGAGCCTTGTGAACAATGAAACCGATAACAGAGATACAACGTATTTAAGTATGTTTCAGGACGTGACGCAAGCAAAGAGTGTTCACCGTCGGAAGTGTCCCGTCATGCCTATTCAGCGTGAGCGCCGTGGTCTTTATGGCAAGGATTCTCGATGCCGGCGTGACGCAAGCTTCTTTTTCTTGGCCAGGACTCCTGCACTTGCCCAGTAAATATTGTGGCTTGTAGATTCCATATCTCCCGCAAGGGCAATCGAGGCGACGTGCCGTTTTTTGACGTCATACTCGTGCTGTTTTACACGTTCCTTGAACTCACCTGTCTGGCCGATATACTTGTAATCACAGTTCTCGCACGTCATGGCCTAGACTATACCTAGGAAATTTCGCTGAGGCAATTTGTCTTTTACGTTTACTAAAACGTTTCTTTGTTTGCGGGTTGGCACATGCGCGATTTTGACGTCGCACCTGCGCATGATACGAGCGATGGGCCAGGGACATATGGAATGGCACTTCACTTCTTCGGAGAAGACGTAGAACGCTGTCTTTCTGGGACTGACACTCCTTTCCTTACTGGGGACAAAAAGGACGGAGGGTAGCTACAGGTTCTTAAATCTTCACAGATGCTCCCAATATCACTCGTGCAGACCTCCTGTCTTTTGCAAATGTTTGTTTTTCTCACTGGAACAGCGTAGCAGGAACAGGCCTACTGTGTGAAAGCGGATGTAGCGACTTGAAATGCAGGTACCCGGTCTGTATGTGTGGTCTTCCTGTTTAAAAAATTCAAAGCTTGACGCTGTTTTGCAGAAGGTCTTGTTGGCTTGAGGGCTAAAAGAATGAAACCGCTGCGTGGTTATCCGTATTTATTGTTTCCGGCCATGAACGTACGTTGCCTTTGAACGTGTTTTCTTCCTTCCGTTGATAGTCGGCGTTCGTGTTGTCCACTTTTGCACTCTTGTGTCCTGTCTGCACGCCTCACCTTTCTTTTTCAATAATGAATCCTTATTAACTAGCTCAACTTTCTGTCGTTCTAAGTCTTCCTGTAGACGTTGAAAGAAAATCCAGAGTCCCCACGCTTGACAATAACATCAAGAAATGGTAGCCAACCGTATGCCTGTTCCTCGACAGTAAACTGAATCGCCTATTCCGCGCTGATAAGACGAGCAGTGACGCCAGCGAGAGCTCCACAACATAAGCTCCTTCCTGCTTACTTTATGGCCCACTCCTGTAGCACCGACTTCAAGACAACGATCGAGAAATTCTATTGTGAAGACATTGTAAATTATTAAATAAATAAATAACCTATTTAATTAATAAATAAATCCTAGACGCATGTCGAGCATGCTCGCTGATATTCTGTCTCTAAGAACTTCGTATTCTCCGCATACACTCTGTAGAATTGAAACATGGCTACATGGCGAATACTAGACTCCGAAGTTGCGACTTCCGGCTAAGTCGCTGGCTGTTTGTATCGTAAGAAATGCGGAGGGGGTGGTGTCGCTCTTTTATGTAGGTAGGGTATGAACTTCCCTCTCATTCCTGGGCCTTCTAATCTTGAATCTTTGTGATGTAAACTTCACTTGACGAAGCACACTCCTATACTGTCGAACTTTTTCCGTCCTCCTGCTTATACCACTGACAGTACACGTGTGCTCTATGAATTTGGGCACAAACACAGTCCACTTTTCAAATCCAATAACTATGGCAGACTTTACCGTACCAGGTGTCGATTAGGGTACACACACTTCTTTTCGACATGACGCCTTTCAAAGAGGTGAACAAACTCGCATCACCTTGTCCTGCGTCCTAAAACAACTCATCCTGCAGAGCCCCACAGTGCATTAATCTCTTTTTGACCTTGTATTAAAAAAAAAGTTCAAGCCTTGCAGAAAATTATTCTCCCTGCGAAATGATGTAGTTTCGGACCACAAGGCTCTGTTCTGTCCATTTCCTTGCATAGTTTCGAAGTCCCGCAGTCAGTTCACGAGATTTCATGACTTTCACCGTGCACTTAAAGGGGTTGGGACACCAAATTTTGAGGCTATAAGAAGCATGTTGTAGGCTGCTTCCGTATGCAAGGACACCCAGAACGAGGTATTGGACGCTGCAAACATTTCAAAATAATTTTAATTCAGCTCCAGAAAGTCATTAAAAGCTCCTTTTCGTAGTCGAGACCCATCGCTAGCGCGGCAGTTACTACGTCACAGAGGAGGAACGAAAATATTGACGTCATAGCACACTAGCACAAAAACGTGACGTATGATGAGTAGCGATGAAATGCCGATTGCGGAGCCTGCTGAGCCGAGCGACCGAGCATAGCCTCCACTATGACCGAGTTACAGGCATATAAAAATCCTTTCTTAATGCAAAGAAGGGGTAAGGCGTGCAGACACGGACACAAGGGGAGAGAAGTGGACACCACGAACGCCGCACGGCGGCCCGCGAACGGCAAACTGCGTGCGGCGAGTTGCCGTGCGGACGGGCCTTTACACGTTTGAGTGTAACACTAGCCGGCCCACTCCGAAAGGGACCAGCATATGCGGCGTTCGTGTTGTCCGCTTCTCTCCTCGCATAGTCGCATAGTTCGGCAGCTCGGAGCGGTCTCTCGTTCGCTTGGCCATTCTCAATGTGAGGGCTCGTCCACGTTACCGGCACGGAAACTCGCCGCACGCCGCTTGCCGTTCGCGGGCCCCCGTGCGACGGTGGTTTTGCTCGCGAACGGCGAGATTTCCTTGCCGTAGAGAGGAGGGAGAGAGATTCTTGCTTGCGGAAGGAAAAAAAATTGGGGTTAAGTGCAGTGCAGTAACTGTCTCTCAGTTGAAGACAGCTCAACCGCGCTGCAAAAGTGGGAGAGGGAATTGAAAGCGGGGTGAAAGAGATGCGGCGGCGGCCGCCCGAACAGCGCGCGTGGGCAAGTTGATGGCCTTCGCTTATGTGGCGCGGTGACGCGCCTAGTCGTGGTGAAGCATAGCTTCTTGCGCGGCGAGAGCCGCGTCGCACGGCCCGGGACCCATTTGTGCGGCCGCCGTACAGCGAAGCGGCCAATCAGCGACCGAGGAGTGGTCACTCTGGCACCGACGGCAGCTTAACCGCCTCTGATCGTTCGGCGCCGCCGATATCGTCGCTAGGCGTTTTCCGGTTCACTTCAAAGCTAAAGCTTACGGCGCTTCGGAATGAATCACCAACTCACACACGCCGCAATATTTTCTTACCGTTGTTGTCGCTCTTCGCAATAATTATAATAATTGCGACATGCACTTCGAAACGCCAGTTGTTGACCTCTGCTGGCAGAGCATGCGTATGCGCGAGCAGACGACGCAGCACAGTTTTACGTCACTATTTTTTGTGGCCCACGTGACGAAGCCATGTTGCGTTTCCTCCTCTTTGACGTAATAGCATCCCCCGGAGCCCAGGAACCGAAACCGAAATCGCTCGGTAAAATAACTCTATTATTAAATTATTTATCGGATATATATGAATCCCGCTGTCTGTATCGTGCTGCCTGAAGCATGACGCAACGTTTGAATCAACAAACGCATGAACGAACATTTTGATGTCTCCACCCCTTTAATAGTCAGGACCGCGGTTTTGTCAATGGCCAAGCATAGCGAGCCCAAGTGCCACCATAGCGCAGTAAGTAGGGCAATTTAAAGCATGCGTAATGCGGAGGTTGCGCATGAACCTGGTGCGCGAGAAAGGAGAACTCCCAAAAACATGAAAACAGCCGCACAGATTCTGCGTCCAATTTCATTACCCTTATCTTAGCATATCTACAATTCCATTAAAAACTGCATATAGCTTTTTTCTATGCTGTCCTTGGCTTCATTATTTGTTGGCTTCATGTGGTTGTGGCTAACGAAAATCGGGACTCTTAAGTTGCCCTTCTTCTCGTTCATTGCCGTGATGCGAGTAAATTCAGCAGGCTTTCTTTATCATGTGTTAGAAATAAAAACAAACTGCATACCCATAGTATTGTTCGCATTAGTTTGGGCGCGATTTATGCTGCGAATAAAGAGTCATGGTAGTGGTTTGGTCAACGGCTAAGCAAAGCGAGCATGAGCACCAAGAAATGCATCTCCTTTCACATATTTTGCTGCAGGCCTCCGTATTTGTGACTACAGTATTACACAGGGAACACAAAGGAACCGGTGCTCATATAAGTATGCTAGAACTTGTCAAACGCGCCAGTGTCTTGAAGAATAAGAAAAAAATTTAAAGCTTGACCCTGTTTTGCAGAACGTCGTGTTGGCTTGAGGGCTAGAAGAATGAAACCGCTGTCTGGTTATCCGTATTTGTAGTTTCCGGCCATGAATGTACGTTGCCTTTGAACGTTTGTTTTCCTGCAATTGGCCGCTCGGCGCAAATGCCGACCTGTCCCTGTGGATGGCCGTTCCAGCCGTGACCACCGGTGCGGCCGAAGCTCTTGGAGGCCTCGGCACTGGCGACGAGCTTGCGACCGTTGGGGAACTTGTGGATCCCTCCATCGGCGCGAACGCCGACGTTGGCGCCGAAGTCGCGAGCGCTGTTTCCTGCTGCGGACACGATGTGCCTTAGGCTATGCTGGAGACCGAAATGAGAGAAACGTTGAAACAAGATAACGAACAACAATGCAGAGAAACTTGTTAGTTTACTGTAGTTGGAAAGTATATCTTCACTCACCCACTGAGCAGCAGCCAAGCAGATGGCTAAAACAAGAAAGAGAGAGAGAGAGAGAGAGAGAGAGAGAGAGAAAGGATCACTTAGTACATTTTGCAACATGTGTTGTCTAATGGCATAAGCACGGGCTGGCGATACCGTTGTGCTTTACAACAGACATTGTGCACGGAAATCTCAGTTTATGGAGTTTCGGTTTGAAACGCAGCTGAAAAGAAACCAGAACAACCTTCAAACGATGACTGCAAAGAGGAACGTTGCATTAAGGTTAAATACAAATCTGTTATGGAGTTTCCAGATTAAAAGCTGCTGTCGCCTTTTTTTTTCAGCCTCTAGGTGGAACGAAATAAACAATATACTTTTAAAGAAAGAGGAATAATTGCGTTTAAGTAGGGACCAATGCAACGGAATCAATGTTCCTTAATTTAGCCTCTAAGGGAAACGCCTGGTCCATCGCTTTTAATACAATTTGTGAATACGAAAAAGGCTTGAATACTATTTGTCACAGCCCCTAAATGGAGCCTGTTGGTAAACAGATGCAGCCAGGAATAGCGACAAACCAGAATTAAATTCACGCCTACCTCAGCAAGCTAATACACAGCGTTCATTGCAAATCTTTTTCTCTTCGCCTGCTTCTCTCTCGTACAGATGATGGTGATGATGAGGATGATGATGGCGTCATGCTATGGCTCCTCATACTATGGTGTTTTAGGAGTACGAGGAACCTCCCAATCCAGATCTCGATGCCCCCATCACCACGACAGAGGTTAGAGCAGACATTAATAACCTCAGAAAGAGATTGGCCCCCGGTCCGGACGGGATAACAAACACAGTTCTCAGGAATCTAGACGATAAGTCCATCATTGCATTAACCAAATTCATGAACCTGGTGTGGGAGAAAGGAGAACTCCCAAAATCACGGGAACAGGCGGACGCAGTCTTTATTCCCATGCCAGAAAGTACCCGGCTTGAACAACATGCGACCAATCTCCCTCATCTCGTGTGTAGGGAAATTAATGGAGCATGTTGTTAAGACGGAACTGACCAGGTACATGGAGGAGAATGATCTCTGGCCGCGTGAAATGTTTGGATTCAGGCCAGAGCTCAGTACACAAGATGCCATGCTCAGACTTAAGCATGATATGCTAGACCAATACGACTCAACTGACACCAGGGCGATCCTAGGCCTCGACCTCACCAAGGCATTTCACAACGTTAGCTATAAGGCTATCTTGGTAGGCCTCGAAGATGTAGGTGTGGGACACAGGGTATATGCATACGCCAAAGACTTTCTGCAAAGCGGGAGGTGAATATAACATTTCTGGTTGTAAAATCAATTCCCATCACACTTGGGAGCAAGGGGACCCCGCAAGGGTCGGTGCTATCACCCTTCCTATTCAACAAAGCGATGAGGGGTCTCCCGGCGGAAGTCAATAAGATTAAATCGATTAAATTTAGCATGTACGTGGATGATATCAACATCTGGGTTAACAGTGGGAGTGACGCAGCCATCGAACTTAAAGTACAGATAGCGGCGAATATGGTGCAAAAGTATGCGGCCAGCAGAGTCTTGGCGGGCTCGCCACAGAAATCGGAGCTGTTAATCATTGAGCCAAAACATCAAAGGGAACACGCTGGGAGCAGCAGACCCATCAATGTTTTCGTAAACGGAAATTAGGTTCCCAAGGTGGAGGAAATCAGAATGCTGGGCATGTATATCCAGAGAAATGGATGCAACCTCACGACAATCAAAAAGCTAGAAGGATACGCGGCGCAGGTCACGGGGATCTTTAGGAGAATTTCACTCAAAGGCTGGGGCTTCAAAGAGAACAGCCTCCTCAGACTCATGCAAGCCTTCATTACCAACCGTATAGCGTATGCCACACCGTATCTTGTGTTTAAACGAGAAGAAAATGAGAAAATAGATGCGATCATTAGGAAGAGCGTTAAGAGAGCCCTAGGGCTCCCAGACTCGACCTCGACAGACCTCCTCCTCAATATGGGGGTTCACAACACGCTTGTTGAGCTCACTGAGGCAGTACGAGTGTCTCAGTTGGAAAGATTAGGCCAGGCTAAAACAGGGAGAAAAATCATGGAATGGGTAGGAATCCAATGCGACAGGGGTGCCCCGACTGACAAGAAAGACATGCCATTGGACGTGCGTAAACGCTTCCGAATCGTCCCCCTACCTAAATATATGCATCCTATCTACAACAAAGAGAGGAGAGCTCACAGGGCTAAGGCTCTCTTAAATAAACTTAAAAATACACCGGCGCATAAAGCAGCGTACATGGACGCCGCTTGCGGCAGAGACGGGGCGGGTGTATCGACGGTGGTTGATGGCGACGGGTGCGTTAAGATAGCGTGCTCCACGTGCACGAGGGACGCCTGTACAACAGAGGAGGTTGCAGTAGCGCTTGCTTGTGCGGGTACAAAAGCGATAGAAATATTATGCGATATCAAATTAGCTATCCGAAATTTTAACAAAGGGAGAATCTAGGAAGAAGCCCTCCACATTCTACTCAAGATCCCTCCCAGGAAGGACATAACTTTTATTTGGGTACCGGCCCATGAAGAAGTCCCAGGCAACGAAGCCGCTCACGAGCTCGCCCAAGCACTCTAACACCGGGCAACTCTAGAGCAGCCAGTTCCAGGGATAAAAGATAGCATCATCACGTACAGGGAAATTGTCGATCATTACAAAGCCGAAAGAAGAATCTTTCCGCCGCCGCATCGGTCTCTCTCTCTCTGGAGGACACCCGCATTTGGCGACGCCTCCAGGGAAACAGTATACATTACCACATTGGATCTACTTAACACAAACGAGGGACTATAACGACGCCCTCTGCCAAATTTGCAAGCAAAAAGGTAAGCTAGGCCATATAATATGGGAGTGTACTGGCTCCCCAGGGGCCAAGGAAAACACTGACAGTAGAGAAGCCTGGGAGGCCTTGCTCCAGAGCGCGGCTGAAGACGACCAGCGTCGAGCAATCCTCCTGTCCGTTGAGGCCGTGAAGACTCACCGTCCTCAACGCGCGGGGACTGCTTCGTCCTCCCCCCCTACCTACGTGTAGGTTAAGAGGCGGGCACCCCAGCTCGGTGGAATAATAACTTCTTCAATCAATCAATCAATCCTACCGACATTGGGGGCTGGCGAAAAATTATGTGCTTGAACTTTTACTTAATGTGTTGAAGTAGTACATATTCGATTAAAGAAAAAAAAAACAAGGAAAAGGATATTCTAAAGCTTGCTCATTTCGTTGGTTATATGTAACCGCAAATGCCATCAAACATCTTTGTGGCTAATACCCAGAACTAACGCATCGAATTTTAGTACTACTTCTTAAGACAATATATTAACCCTAATCTAGCTACCAAAATTTCTAGAAGTCTTTTTCTTAGTGATTTTACAGGCGCCATAACGAAAATCACCGCCCATCCACTCCCTACAGATGGTTAACGAGCTAAGTGGAAAAGTGCGGCTTCGGTGTTTATCACTGGGATAATTCCGACGGTTCATTATACGACGGTTAGGCAGGCTGCCGGGACGAGCCTGTTCTTGTGCCTGGGGTGCAGTATCGGCACGGCGTAGACCAGCTCGTTCCCGGTCTCTCGCGGCGTTGCTGATCGAAAGCTGCCTGCTCCTCAGCAGTACGTATGATGCGTGGCCTACCCATTTCGGAGCCGGGAAGAAACTGGTGCGCGTGTGCTCGACTGCGACGTACAGCAAGGGCGTCACTACTGGGACATCCAATCGCGTGCCTCTCTTTGCGTGTTTTCTTTTTCGCGCATGCGCATTGGGTTGCACTGGAGGAGTTTTCGGTTTACAGACGGCAGAAGGATGCACGAGTCGGCTAGCCATAAGCAGCTTCACCGTAAAAATAGTAATCTAGGGATTTCGTTTCTTGGCAGTATTGACAGAAGGGCGATAACGTCAGACCGGTCCGATCATTTGCGTGCTCCTTTTTCTTTCGGATCCAACAGTCACGTTCGTTAATTAACAGAGCCAATTAAAGGCTCAGGCATGTGAACAATGAACGAGCGTGCCCGGCAGTACGTATACAAGAAGGGTATCACTGGCTTAACATGCCTGTACACTGTATGCACGGTGGCTGATTTGGAGAACAACGTGTTGCGTTACGCCGCCTATAGTGTTCGGCGAAACATCACAGAGCCAAAGGAGCTCTACATTTGAAATAATAAGATCGATCGCATCAATAGTTGGGCTAGAACAAAAGTACTGCAGATACACACATGCATTCACTCCGAAAGATTTATGTGTCGCTTTTTGTATTCTTCCTCTCAAGACCACTGATGGTGTAGTACAAGTTCCTTTCATTAAACCTTCTTAGAAATCTGTTCCTGCTGTGAAGTAACTCACCCGCCAGAACGACGGCAATGCAGTGAACTTCACGAGCCGTCTCACTGAGCAGATGACGTCAGTGAAACCGCACCACTCAACTGGAATAACTGGCGGAAGACGCCACGCGGACTACAAGGCGACAATCAAATTATCTGGCGAAATTATCCAGCGACGGCGTTCGATCGCCCTCCGCGATGACAAAATAGTCACTGTCACTTCCCGCTGTCGCTCGAAAATTGTCTAGAGGTGGTATTCTTTAGGGTATCTGCATAAATTTATTTCTGGGGTTTTACGTGCCAAAACCACGACTTGATTGCGAGGCACGCCGTAGTGAGGGACTCTGGAATAATTTTGAGCACCGGGGTATCTTTAACGTGCCCGTGATATACGGGCTATGGGCGTTTTCACTTCGCCCCCCATCGTAATACGGAGCGGCACTCTGGAAAATATCCCGCCTTCTTGTGCTTAGCAGCCCAACCCCAAAAACCGCTAAGCCACCGCTGAGGGTTAGGGCCTCGGAGTGTTTATGTTCCGGCACAAAGCACTCACCCTATAGTCGGAAAACATTCCTACCATTTGAGATGAGGCGATCGGTGCCTGGAAGTAACCAGATGCCCTCTTCCTCTTCGTTCGCCATAGAAAAGGTGCCTGAGATGACGTCATCTGCTGCAGACTGGGGCGGAACCTGCAACTGGCAATAAAAAAATAGTAATGTTAAGGTGAATGCTGTGGTTCTGTACCGGCTAGCAGCATACCTTAACTGCTACAGTTTGAGTATGCCCTACGTGTGGACTCAACCGAAATTTAAAACAAAATTCAGGCTCCAACCTTTTTGCGTGAGTCCTGCCACTGCCATATTGACACTCGTGTTTCCAGCTTTAAAGAGCATATATCGAACCGAACGCTTTTGCACGAAGAAAATGCATTGCCATAATGCTAGAGCTATGAAACCACTCATCATTAACATCGTCTATCCTCGATAGTCACCTGCGTATCGGAGACTCTGCGCTCGCATCCAATGCTGACGAAGAGAGCGAGGAGGCCAGCGAGACCTGAGGGACATCGGCGTCTGAGACTTGAATATATATCTTCCCATAACCGCCACGGGCCATCTTCTAATTTCACTTGAAGTCATGGCTGAACAAATGTTCCTTTTCCTTTCGGAGAGATAATAATATATTTATTTGATGGGTCGAGACCAATTTGAGAAAGTGGGTAAGAGGAATGTAGATTGTACCATTCATGAAGATTACATGGGAGCGACACACGCCAGCGTGTTTTATTTACTTTTCAAACCTTCATTTTGGCTGCTATGCAAACAAGGTAGATAGGCAATAAACACAGCCCCACGAAAGGACTGGCCCCGCAAATGAATTTATTACGCAGTATTATTGTCTGGCGACTCTACTGTCCCAGTTCTCTGAATAGAATCCTGAATGATGCAGTACCCGAATCAATGTAGTACATCCATTGAAACGTATCTGAAATTAACGGAAATACTTCGGCATTGGTTACGATCGCTCAACGCTGGACATTGAACTTTCCCGATAAACAGCGATTTAGGAGCAGTCAACAGCGCACCGATGGCAGTAGCAAATGCCACGTAACCTACGAGATCATGATGGAAACCTCGAATATTAGCTCACGCGTCGCTTCCGGCATCTGGCCATGGCTACGTTTTTTTTTTAAATTTTTCAACGAAGTGGCCAATGATGCAAGTTTTTTATGGCGGATCTTCTACTATTCGAAACGTTAAACTTTGCACGGAAATTGATTTATATCTCCGCTATCTGATATGATGTTTTTAAGGGTATTTAATATTATGTTGCATCTAAGCCTTAAGGTGTGCCGACCACATCCCTGATTATGTCGCATGATGCGACTTGGCGCTCAGAAAAGACAGCAAAGAATGATGGGCACTGTTGGATGCCAATCTAATTTCAAATCTGTGTAGTTTCAGTCTATAATGTTGGCTCACGAGCGCTCATACGTTTGACCCCGAGGTCCGATGCATCCCGGACGAGATGCAGATTAGAATGACTCACACTTCGCAACAAGCAATCATTTGTGTAAAAACCAGGCGGCCTGGAGCTGGCAACGTCCTAGTGACCTCTCTCTTGCAACCCAAGAGTGAAAGGAGCACCCATAATTATGGCGCAGTATATGAGGTAGAGATCTGCGCAAAAACGTAGGAAAATAAACGTGATATTATGGTGAATGTCTACACGGTCACGCAAGAGAATTTCCGCACTTGTATCGCTCGAGAAGTTGCAGTACTTTCGTAGTGACATATTCTTAAATTTCTTGCGCTTGTTTCCAATCTGTAAAACGTCATATCTACGGAAGTGACTTTAGCGTGAACACAACATAACCTTTTCGCATTTCTGTCGCAGTAACTATGGAGAAACATCATGGCCGTCTATCTTGACACGCGCCTTGGTCTGAGTGGCTCGGCCCTCGCATTCACGGATGACCAAAAGACCGTCCAGGCGATTCCAAAAGTCCGTGGCCATATACTGGAACAGGCAGCATATGGCGCTATAAGCGCAAGTGACCTCGTACTTCAGGCCCCGAAGAAGCCCCGGTTGCAGCTAGATCGTGCATATCTGCCTTCGCCTCCGACGACGATGATTATGATGATGATGATGATGGTAGCCTCACATAATGGCTCAAGCCACGTAGGGGGACTGGCCAAAAATTTTGGATTGGCCATCTTCTTCCTCGCCGCCCTCACGCCCGTGCTGCTTCTCCACGTGCAATGTTCTTTGCTGTCAGTGAATGAAATAACTTTTATTAGAGGACAGACCCACTCCTCGTTGCTGAACTTGGGGTATCTCGACCCGCACTCCCAGATCATGTGTGCTAGAGTGGAAGTCTGCCCGCAGGACGGGCAGGCGTCATCGTGATATACGGCGGGGTAAACTTCGTGCAGAACGGCCAGACACGTGCCGGACTGTAAGAGTCTAAGAGAAAAGGCTTGCGCCCTATTCAACTTGCGGTGAGGCGGTGGAAAGACCCTTCCCGACAAGTAAAAGAGTTTCGTAGCCTGGTTGGGAGTAGCAGCAGTGTCCCTGTGGTCGTAGGGACACAATACAGGTTCTTCCACATAACTTGGCCTCTCCAGCCAATACCTAAAAAGTTGATTAATTAAACATAGCTAATCCGTTGTTAAAGGGCAAAATAAAAAAATAGCCTGAGTAACTCTAGGCCAGCCAACTTCATGCATTCGGATGAAATCGCTTCCGGAGTGGCTTTCATTTTTCAAACTTTGGCTCAAGTTATTTGGGACAACCTGTATGAGCAACCTGTATTGATTTTTTTATTATCCATACGACTTTTATCTCTTAGTACTTACTACTAGAATTTACCTTCCTTGACAGTTCCACTTTCATTAAAAAAATTGTTTAGGTGCATAACATAACATAACAATAAACTAACAATAAACATAACAATAAACACAACATAACATAACATAACATAACATAACAAACCAACAAGGCCGCCAAGGAACTTAAGGGAAATTAGTTGTACTTGTTAAATCATTGTTCGTGTTAAATGAATGTTCGTGTAGGTTGGGAGCCATATTTTTTGGCAGTGGTCCCACATTAATGGTTTTCCTGAGGTGGTCCGGTACGTCCGCGTAACTGTCTGTCAGTCCACTCGTATCGTGACCCAACCTTTTTCTTTGAAAAAAAAATATTCAGGTGCATGAACCTTGCAGCAACCACAGACAGTGCTACCTTGAAGTCATATATATATATATATATATATGATCATAACATAACAAACCAACAAGCACGCCAAGGAACTTAAGGGAAATTAGTTGTACTTGATAAATGAATAAAGAAATGCTACATTGTTATGATAGTTGATGAATAAACAGCTGGCAGCAGGTGGGATACGCCGACGAGGCTTCGTATCGCACCTGCGATAAGTTGTTTTCATCCACTTTCGTTTTATTTAACTTATAACTTCTTTAATCAGTTAATAATTACAAGTATTTCTCCTGCGCTGTCCTAGGTGTCTGTTTGTAGGCCTCTTATAATAATAGTAATAAAAATCGGGCCCCTCGCCTTCCGTTCTTCTCTGTCGTACATATAGGAGGACGGCGTGTATGCGAAGTGAGCTCCTGAACAATACCTTGCAATATAGCGAACGCAGTTTAATCATGGATGCGAGACGTCAAAGATTCATTTCATTCACTCTCATTTTAGCCTCAATAGTCACAGATTTTTTTAGTTGCGCCGTCCGCACATGCAGCGTTGCCAACCCTCGACCACTCGGCCGACGGAGCTCCGACGAGGAGCTGCTTTAAGGCTTACGCCATTTGACCTGCCTTACAGCGAGCGCTACATTTAACTGGAACTGAACAAGATATTCACGTACACCATGGGAAAGAAATCTTGAATAAATTGAACAAGGGTTTAGCGCCTTCATCGAGAAATTTATTGTGAATCACTTTCCAATGACGCAAGACAAGGTTTCGTAAATGAATTCACGACGCCTTGCAATTATTCGATCATGCTCGGGGAGCCAATAGAAATCTCAAGTGCCGATTTTCACTGGACGTGAGCTGCGGGCTTCTGCGATCACTGCGACGTCACTTGCCCTTGCCACTTTTCTTGGGCTTGGAAGCACTCGTCCTCTTGGCCCACCGTGATTTCGACGACGACCTGCTCGCCGCCTTCTTCGACTTCACCGCCTACCTCCACGGCTCGACGACGAGTGGCTGCTACGGGCGTGGCGGTGCCGTTTACGTCCGCCACTCTTGGTGGTCCCGCTCGCGGTAGACGAGGTGCTCACCGAGCGGTGGCGTCGGCTCTTGCTGCGTCCCCTTTTCCTTGCGCGGCTGCTCTCCGAGCCGGTGGTGGACGTCGCTCGGTGGCTGCCTCTGTGCTTACGGCCTCCTCGGCCGCTGCGGGACGAGTGTCGGGATCTGCCACGGCTCCTTCCCCTCCTGGCATGGTGGTGGCGGCTGCTGCCGGAGTGGTGACTGCGCGAGCGGTGGCGACGCTTGGTACCCTTGGCAGCGACCGAGGAGGCGTCGCTCGGGGACGAGCTGCGTGCTCCAGTCTTGCGGCTCACTCTGGGAGCCTTTTGTGTGAGTCCCTTGCTGGTGGAGGGGACAATCACACCGGCGTCTGCCGCGGGTTCATCGGAGGCCTTTCTTATCTTAGCAGAAGCCCTAGTGGTGATTCTTATCTTAGCAGAAGCCCTGGTGGTGATGGCTTTCTGCGCGGCCGGCTTCACTGACTTGGACCTCGTCGTTGGTGTAGACGAATCCTTGGTCGCGTTCCCGCGCGGCCGCTTGACGACGGGCGCCTCTTCAGATGGACTGCCCCCATCGTCGGCAGCAGCCGGCTTTCGCTTACCCCGTGTCGTCTTGGGCGGGGCCGCTTTCTTTTTGGCTGAATCAGCCTCCTCCGTCATGGCGGCAACAGCTCGGCGCACTGCTTCGGCTTCGGTCCTCCGTCGAAGCGCACTCTCGCTGGATCCCTGCCGTTGGCCTCCGCCTTGAGGCTGACAGGGAATCGGGTGCCAGGCCTGGCTTCCAGAGCAGCCGGGCCGACAGTGTGAGGACGGCCGCCTGCCGCGATCGAACCAAGGCTTTTTGGCCGATGGAGCCGCACTCACGAGCCCCGTGGAACGGCACGTGAAGTGCCGGGCTTCTTTCTCTTTCGGCATGCCAACCTTCAGGCGAGCAGCCCTCACTTTTGCAGCATTCCAATGCTTGGAATGGTTAGCGATGTTAATGCAAACCGCATAAAATGTATGCCACATTTAATACCAGTCCGTTTTAACCCCAATGCTTAGAATTTCCGTACGCTTCGGAGCGGGATGCAAGTGGGAATTCTACTCTGGCATTTAGTAATCGCACGTGTTGCAGTGAGGAGCTGTATAGTACGGTTATAACACAAAATTGTACTGATGTATATGTGTATGGCTTAAGAACTGGATTTCTATCCTATTGTATATTATATGGATTTCATTGAATAAGTCTACATTATTGTTTTCTTCCTCTCGTTGAACGTACGGTAATGCATATACATTCGCCGACCTATTACTACTTTATAGTAGAACAATATACTATCTTGTGTAATGTACGCATAATCACCGACCAATACTTCCCGTCAAATTCGATACGATTGTTGGCATAGACGTTCAATGAACAGAAAGCCTCGCTGTGCCTTAAAACGAGGCCACTTACAATTTATTATCTCTGTGCTGACTACCGCGGCATTTCATTTCGGGACACATATTCTGGCGCTTGATTTTATAACAGCTCGAAAAGCGAACCGTTCGCTTCCCCTTATGTGATTGGTCAGAATGATGCCTGTTATTACAGAAGCACCATTTTCACCAATCACGCCAGGGCATATGAAAGGTTTGGTTTCTTAACGGGCATGGTGGTTGCACGGCCACCATTATCCGACATGTTGAAGCCCTAATTGGCGGTCGAGCAGTCATGTTTTTTTCTAAATTTGTGCTGCGAAACTGAAAAATTGCAGAAATCGCTTCGGCGCATTGGTCAAGATGACGAAACGGGTGTAGAGCTGCACATTTTCCCGAAGGAACCTCTTTTCGCAGGTATATTGCGACGTTAGTGTTTCCAATAGAAAGTTAATCGTACAGGAGGAACCTCTGCAATGCATTTTCAATTTCAACACAACGGGGTGGCGTTCTGTAAATTCGTTTTTTTTACCCGGCGTCGTGTTTTAGCGCCTGTGGTGTTGGGCTGCCAAGCACGAGGTCGAGGCATCGAATCCCGGCCACGGAGGCTGCGTTGGTGCGGCAAACCGTGCAAAATATGGTAGTCTCCGGCGATATATAATGGCGGCGTGAGACACCTGCATCGCCACGCTTTCGCCTTCGTTTCGACCCATTGAACTCTTTTGCGAATGAATAGTGCTTCTTTGCACTCATAGCCTTTTCGCGCTTTCGTAATGTGTGGAGATTTCTGGTTGAAATCACTGTTTCTTTAAACGATGTGTTTATTTTAAATGGTATTCGTTAAACATTACGCATCTCGTGCGGCTTTTCACTTATTCATTCAGATTGCAGTCAAAATTATTACATTTAGTAAAATGAATTATTATGCCTATACGGCGGCTTCTTGTATTTACTTGTTTTGAAGAAAAATCTGCGGAAGGCAGCACCATGAAGTTTCACCAGGCAAATCACATAGTACGACTAAACAACGAATTGAACAAGAGATGGCAGTGTCGGAGGTTCCATCGTGGCAAAGGATAGTCTGTGGGGCGCGCATCGCTATCTGTTATATTTGGCACCTATTGGTAAGCTGAGGTGGCCCGAGTCCCTTGCTTTTCACGGAATAGCGGAAACGGGGCATTTCACTGCCCTCTTCACTGCTGGATGGTTGCTGATGTTGTCATAAGGTTGAAAACAAGCGCGTTGGTGGCAACCTGCGGAAAGTAGGCGTTTTTTCAGAGACAGGCATCTTCCCTAATGTAACCCACGTCGGTGAGAGGCGTTTACGAAGAAATGACGTCGTGCCTTCAGATGCCTGGTATATTTTCTCTGAGGAAGAATGCCGCTTTGTTTTATGAAGGACGTTAGGTTGACTGCTTTCATTCACTTTCGTACGCAACACGTCAAGATTGCGTAGCGTTAGAAATCAAATTGTGAGGACAACTTTGCCATCTGCGCCATTATGTACGCGTCACGATTACATCACGCCTTGAAAAAAAGAAAGCGATATGTATAGAACAGAACCACTGATCATGGGGTTATCGCTTAACGAACTGTAAAAGAAGACATTTCATGATGTCTGACAGCACTTGTCCCGTACCGTTTTCGTCCCGTGTTGCCTTCGTGTTGTTCGCGTTCAGCACTGCAGAGGAATAAATACTCCATAGCGCCCATTTAAGGATCGCGCCGCTGCAATGGTGGCGCCAATATACATGAATTTGACGATTGCCAGCTGCTCAGACACCTGCGAGACGGAAGCTGAAAGTAAGAAGAATAAAGTTATGCCACATTACTGTATAGAGAAGTGTAAGAAGAAAGAATAATGGAATTCAACGAAGATGTTTTTGTAGCATCTAGTACGAGTAAAGTTAGATTATCAGTACGAGTAACCGGTATGCCCGCCGGTGTAGATGTGCGATGGAGAGGAAACGCGCGATCCTGAGCCTCGTGCGATTCGGTGGCGCCATCCAGTTACGGCACCTGCAAAGACACACACTCGTGTAGACCAAATTTCAAATAACCGTTGCTCGTTTGTGAAAAGGATACAGGCAATTGTCATATATGTGATATGTCGACAGACATGTCATATGTCGAGTCCAACCATGCCGAGTGTTACGAAGGACAAGACAAAGCTTTGTTTACTTTACCATGCCTGTATATAGTATATATACTTAGCATATAGTATTAGCTGTAGCATACTGGTAGCCATTAACTGTGCTGGCCCCTATGAGACTTTTCAATTATGGCAGTGCCGTTGCGATTGTAATGTTTTGGGTCTGTTTTTCGCATTGCGATATATTTATATTAACGCATTGCACCAGTGTAAGATTTGTCGGACGATCCCACCGCTGTTACCAGTTGTAGGAGTTGTCGGACGATCTCGACGCTGCCACCATTTGTAAGGGTTGAAGGTCGTAGAGAGGAACTTGGGAGGAAATAGGCGTACAGGGTTTATTTACAGTATCTACAGTTTAAACAAGAGATACATTCGACAGTCTATGCGTGGCTCCCAAATGGAGCACGCACGACGAGCATACAGCACACAGCTTACGAGCACACAGCTCGCGAGTACATATACGAGCACAGAGCACGACGACGAGCACACTGTAGCAGCGACAAATAGCAGCTTATAAGCACTCCGTTCGACGACATCGTTCGACGTCATCGCAGACTACACGCCTTTTTGGAGGAGGAGGGCTCACACACACGTGCCGCACAGGTTTCAGTGCTCTCTCGAGGGAGACGACCTTTGCAGCGCAGTCGTCGTGGTATCCATTGTCCCGTGTCCCCGTAGTCAAGTGGTCACGCCCGACCCCAGCCGGCGCCTCTAAATTCCAGAGCTGGCTTTATCCTGTAGTCGCCACGTGTGTCAGCAGACTGTGACGAATCCTGGGGCCCCCGCACCGCAAAGCACCCATCGTTCTTTTTTTTTTTGGGGGGGGGGGGGGGGGGGACTCTTTTTGCGGCCGTAGTCCGCAGCTCTCTGAAGTAAGTCCATGGTTGGTTAGCGCTGTCCTCGCTGGTTCTCTGAAGGGCGCCCCCACCGCGGGTCGATCGAAACACGTGCAGCGGGCTTAAATAGCGTTGCAGAGCAGTACCCCTGCAGGCCGATCCTAACACCAGATAGACGAGTTGTACGAAACGCACGATGCGCTGTGCATAAACCGATCACTTCTTGTCGAAGTAAAATGCTTTGTCACGCAGCCCTCTACAGATGCGTGAACGTCTGATGTTCGTCGCTGATCAAATTTCGCATAGAGTGCGGTACATTACGCAAAAGTAAAATCAGAAAAGGATTTTTTAGATTATATATTATTAGATGTATTATCTTTACAATTTAGCAACTATAGTGAGCTATGAACTAGCTATTATTGTGATTTTGGTAAAAAAGCATCACATAATAACGCCCACGTTTAGAACTCGGTGTTCGTTTATCGTCGCACTGTTTGCACAACACCGCACTCAGTCTTTCTCACCCACAAGTCGGCGTGTGCTGCATGTCTTACCGGAGCGACATGTTGTCCCGGAGAAGCTAATAATATTTTCTCGCGATCCACAAACCGCACAACCTATGCACACTTCACATGGGCACATGTACACAGATTAAACGCAGGAAGACCCGGAATAATTACAACGCGTTTCCGGCGGCGAGCGGCAGAAGGCAGCGAATGGACATGAAAGAGGCTGATTTTCAACCTCGGTGACCAATTTGACTTCGAGCGAAACGCAAAAACGCGGGTGCACCATGCGTAAGCGCCAGTATAAAGAATCTAATGTGCTCTAGATTAATTTGGAATCCCCATATGCGGCGTCTCACATACCAGAGACATGCCTCCAGCATGTATCACACCACAGTTACCTTTCACTCTGTGCGGCGATGAATGCAACGGATGCCAAGCGCCTGAGACTCGGCGTGCCTGATCGTCATGCTCGTCAACATGAAAAGGCTTCACCGTGCGGTGGGTGCGACGGGATTATGCATACTCTCTTTTGTCCTACGTCAACCTCCTCTACGCCAAGGAGTGGTTTGTCTCCGAATTCATTTGTGTGGGTTGACCAGTGCGTTGACGCCACGTGACCTATGCTCACCAACTCTACACCAAGCAGTGGTTTGTCCGCGAATTTCTCTGTGTGGGTTGACCAGTGCGCTGACGAGGCCCTCTACTAGGAAAGAAAGGATATTGAGGTTTGCTCGGAAAGTGTAAGGTGTAAAAAGACCAGCCGGACGGCATGAAAACATATTCTCTGCCCTTGCGTCCAGGGACACACACGCTAACGTTTCTTTACTTTTTGCCTTGGAGCGCACTGCTCACCCGTAAGGATGCATTAAACTTCTGTTATTTCTTTTTACATCATTTCGTCTTCCCGTCCGGACCTTCTCCAATGGTCAGTCTGGTTCGAGCTCCAAGCAGACGCTGTTGATGGTCGCCGAAACCCCGTCCCCGCAACAACTGGTTGCAGCTGTAACACGTATTAGCGGTTGAATCGACGACATGCCTGATGTATACTGTTCTTTGTGAATTTGCTCTGCCAAAACTGCTGCTTTCCTGGTCTCGTACTTGACGCCCCGGCTGGTCTTCGCGGTTTCAACAATTACACGCGCGCCACGCAATTGCAACAACCCCAGAATCATATTCGCCATCACCAGCTCACGATCTTTCGGCCATGGACAGCCCTGTCACCCAAGCGCGTGACAGCCTCGGCTCGTGCAGCCTGTCGACCTACTGGCCGCTTCTCGCATTTATCATGTCGCATGCGATGGTCCATCCATGAGTGTTCCCGTGCCCGTGACGTCATTGAATGACTGCTCAAACGGAAAACCGTGGCACCAATGGCGTAGCCAGCAATTTCGTTCGGGTTGGGAGGGGGGGAGGAGGGGGGGTCTCACATTGCAGCTCTGCCTGCTTATTGAATTCGTCGAGGGATCAAATACATCAACGATAACTGCATTGCAATTGCCAAAGATGCTGCAAAGAAATTATTGAGCCCTACGTACTGTCAAGACATGTAAAATAGGTATTTTTTATAAAAGAATATATTCTTATTTGCAAAAAGAAAATTTTCCCAGAAATAAATTATATCAATGCTTCGACATTTTTTGTCTATTTAAAAGAGAACATCACACAAGATTTGGAATATATTAGTTCGAAACCAGCAAAGGAGTGCCTGCCGCTCATGTGAAAAGCGTGAAGCCGTGAAATGAACTACTTGCGGACAAATACTTTAATGAAATTTTGTAATTCAAGAACCTTCTTTACATTTTTCTACATATGCAACGGCCAGGAAAAACTCTCACTGGCGCTGTCCTTCGCTCCAATGTATTGCGCAGGAGCAGCTGTCAGCGGTCGCGTATTCTGACTAACTGCACCAAAATGATAGTTGCAACGGAGAGCATATATAAAAAGCAGGAGTTCTGCAAAATATACATTAGAAATGTGAAGATACATTGGAGTATACAAATTCGAAGATACACCTTGATAAAGGGTAAAAACGTGTCAGTGAAGACAAAGTTCATTGCATGAATACACAAAAGCTCGCAGCAAGATATCTGTATATACGTATCAGTCTCCAATAAATCTGTGTATCTAAACAAAACAGCCTATATGTGATGCATGAAACAAGGGAAGTAAGGATGGTGCGCAATCACAGATCACAGAATTCTGAGCACCCCCCCCCCCCCCCTTTCCTTCATTCTCCCCGATGCATGGCGCGCGACGAAAGGCGGCGCACTTCTTCCCCGCTTTTCTCCCTTGGGGGCACAAGACTGATCCACCATCGTCGGCTCACCTATCTCCCCCCCGCCCTACGCTTTCACTCGCACGTACACCTTGCGGCGCACGATGACGATGTTAGCGCCCTTAAAGGTTTACGAATAAGCGCGAAAAGATGAACCGACCACGATAACTGAAAATTTAGTGACGTTTCGGCTCGGGCAATACGGGAGCCGTGTCCACAATGAAACCGATAACAGAGATACAACGTATTTAAGTACGTTTCAGCACGTGACGCAAGCAGAGAGTGTACACCGTCGGAAGTGTCCCGTCATGCCTATTCAGCGTGAGCGCCGTGGCCTTTATGGCAAGGATTCTCGATGCAGACGTGACACAAGCTTCTTTTCCTTGGCCAGGACAACTGCACTTGCCCAGTAAATATTGTGGCTTGTAGATTGCATATCTCCCGCAAGGGCACTCGAGGCGACGTGCCGTTTTTTGACGTTATACTCGTGCTGTTTGACGCGTTTCTTGAAGTCACCTGTCTGGCCGATATACCTGTAATCACAGTTCTCGCACGTCATGGCCTAGACCACACCTAGGAAATTTCCCTGTGGCAATTTATCTTTTACGTTTACTAAAAATTTTCTTTGTGTGTGGTTTGTCACATGCGCAATTTTGACGTCGCACCTGGGCATGATACGATACGAGCGATGGTCTCACTGGTGCCAGAGACATATGGAATGGCACTTCACTTCTTTGGGGAAGACGTAGAACGCTGTCTTTCTGGGAGTGACACTCCTTTCTTTACCGGGGTCAATAAGGACGGAGGGTAGTCACAGTAAATCTTCACAGATGCTCCCAATATCACTCGTGCAGTGCTCCTGTCTTTTGCAACTGCATTTTTTCTCACTGGAACAGCGTAGCAGGAACAGAGCTTCTGTGTGAAAGCGGGTGTAGCGACTTGAAATGCAGGTATACCCGGTCTGTATGTGCGGTCTTCCTGTTGGCGAAGCACACGCTAATAACGTCGATCTTTTACCGTCCTCCTGCTTATACCACTGACAGTGCACATGTGCTTTTTAAATTTGTGCACAAACCCAACTTCCACTTTTCAAATCTCATAACTATGGCACACTTTACCGTACCAGGTGTCGATTGTGGTAGACACTTCTTTTCGACATGGCGCCTTTCAAAGAGGTGAGCTAATTCGTCTCGCCTTTTCCTGCGTCCTAAAACAACTCATCCAGCACAGCCCCACAGTGCATTAATCTCTTCTTGACGTTGTATATAAAAAAAAAGTTCAAGCCTTGCAGGAAATTATTCTCACTGCGAAATGATAGAATTTCGGACCACAAGGCTGTGTTGTGTCCATTTCCTTCTCCAGTTTCCAAGTCCCGAATTCAGTTCACGAGATTTTATGACTTTCACCACGCACATAATAGTCAGGACCGTGGTTTTGTCAACGGCCAAGCATAGCGAGCACAAGTGCCACCGTAGCACAATTAGTAGTGCAATTTAAAGCACGAGTAATGCGGAGGTTCTGGGGTCAGCTCCCTCCTACATGAAGATTCTGCGTCCAATTTCATTGCCCCTTATCTTAGCATTGCTACAGTTCAATTAAAAATTACATATAGCTTTTTTCTTTGCTGTCGTTGGCTTCAGTATTTGTTGGCTTCATGTGGTTGTGGCTAACGAAAATCGGGACTCTTTAGTTCCCCTTGTTCTCGTTCATTGCCGTGATGCGAGTAAATTCAGCAGGCTTTCTTTATCATGTGTTAGAAATAAAAAGAAACTACATACACATAGTATTGTTCGCATTAGTTTGGGCGCGATTTTTGCTGCGAATAAATTGTCATGGCAGTGGTTTGGTCAACGGAAAGCAAAGCGAGCACGAGCACCAAGAACTGCATCTCCTTTCACATATTTTGCTGCAGGCATCCGTATTTGTGACTACATTATCATACAGGGAACACAAAGGAACCGGTGCTCATGTAAGCATGCTAGAACATGACAAATACGCCAGTGTCTTGAAGGGGTAAAAAAAAAAATTTAAAGCTTGACGCTGTTTTGGAGAAGGTCGTGTTGGCTTGAAGGCAAGAAAAATTAAACCGTTGTGTGGTTATCCGTATTTATTGTTTCCGGCCATAAACGTACGTTTCCTTTGAACGTCTGTTTTCTTCCAATGGGCCGCTCGGCGCTAATGCCGACCTGTCCCTGTGGAGGGCCGTTCCAGCCGTGACCACCGGCGCAGCTGAAGCTCTTGCAGGCCTCGGCACTGGCGACGAGCTTGCGACCGTTGGGGAATTTGTGGATCACCATGGGCCTTACGTTCTGCTCGAGACCGAAATGAGAGCAACATTGGAGAAAATAACGAGCAACAAAGGAAAAAAAAGCTTGTTAGTTTACTGTAGTTGGAAAGTATATCTTCACTCACCCACAGAGCAGCAGCCAAGGAGATCGCTAAAACAAGAGAGAGAGAGAGAGAGAGAGAGAGAGAGAAACGATGACTTAGTTCATTTTGTAACATGTGCTGTCTAATGGTATAACTCCGGGATGTGGATACCGTTGTGTAATGTGCTCGGAAATCTCAGTTCACGGAGTTTCGCTTTCAAAGAAGGTGAAAAGAAACCAGAACAGCCTTCAAACGATTACTGTAGAAAAGGAACGTTGCATTAAGGTTAAATACAAGTTTGGTATGGCCTTTTCAGATCAAAAGCTGCTGTATCTTTTTTTTTTCTTCAGCCTGTAGGTTGAACGAAATAAACAACATAATTTTAAAGAAACAGGAATTGCGTTTAAATAGGGACTAATGCCACGGAATCAATGTTCCTAAATTTGGCCTCTAAGAGAAGCGCCTGGTACATCGCTTCGAATACAATTTGTGAATACCAAAAAGGCTTGAATACAATTTGTCACAGCCCCTAAATGGAGCCTGTTGGTTATCAGATGCAACCAAAAATAGCGATAAACCAGTAAATAAATTTACGCCTAACTAAGTAGGCTAATACAAAGCGTTCATCGATGATGATGATGATGACGACGACGACGACGATGATGATGATGATGATGATGATGATGATGATGATGATGTCCTTGATGAGTTTGGCGCTTACCCACTCGCGGGGATTGGCCAGGAATCGGGCAGATTTTGCTTATGTGTTCAGAAAATAGACGTAAAAATCTATAATTTTGTTGCATGAATTCAGGCGACGAAAAATCGAAAGGGTTCAGTAGACTGTCATGCTATGAAGAGGAAAAAAATAATTATCTATAAAATATAATTGAGGCAATACTGGAGGAATGAAAAGATTAATACGGTCATCAATGAAATCGGTTTGATTCAATAATAAAATTTTCTAAGGCGAAGCACACATTCCTGTGTGAGTGCCCAAGCACAGACGCTCCGAAAGACAGTAGTACCGGAGTGTTCAATGGTAGGCCAAGCTGTCGCACTGTAATTTCTAATGTCATCTTCCTCATGGAGGAGAAACGCCGGCATTCCAGTAGGTAGTGCTCAATCGTCTCTAATGCATTGCAAAAATGGCACAATGGGGATATTGCCAGACCAGATCGGTGCATGTAAAAATTTAGAGGTGGGACTCGACAACGTAGTCTTGTTAATGTAACTTCCGTTTGTCATGTTTTGCAAAACTTCCTGCTCCAAGGGAATTGTAAGTCGTGTAGTTCCAAGGATGATTTAATGTTTGATTGTGATGTTAAAAGGATGTATCTTCTAAACCTGGCGGACATGATAAAACTCATCGTTGTAAGAAGGGGAAGCACTGGGCCGCTGATAGAAGCCTTGGCCAAGCCGTCTGCCACCTCATTCATAAATATGCCTTTGCGCCCAGGTACCCATATTAATCGTAAACTTCTCAAATGACTTGGAGCCTGTGAGTACAAAGTTTTCAATATGTGTGACTCGCCGGCAGCAGTAAGTGAGATGCACAGCGACGAAGAATCTGTGATTATTACCGCGGTTGTCCTGGAAGATTGTAGCTTTCGTAAAGCTAGGACAACAGCTAGGAATTCCGCTAGGTATATTGGAGTGAAGTCGGGAAGCCGAATAGAAAAAGACCAGTCCAATGATGATGAAAAAATTCGACACTCCTGCCTTTTCTTCACTCTGCGAAGTATCCGTTGCTATAATTACGTTAGTGTGGAGTTGATTCAAGTGATCCTGGAGTAAGCCGTTAAGAATATGCGAGGGAAGCTGCTTTGCATTATCTGGGTATAGGTCATCATAAGTAATAACTAGTGAATTTGAGATGCTGTTTTCCGTGATTATATCATTTATACTTACTTCTAACGGATTCAATAACGCTTGCGATATAATGACTTGTGGCGTATTTTAAGTCTCATTTCAAGGGAAGGTAATCGTGATTCCTTGTAGAGCACAGCGTTGGCTACAAACTTTGGTAGCCCCAGACATAAGCGAAGCGCTTCCCGTTCCAGCAAAACTAGTGGGCGTAGGTTGTAAGCCGCGGCGCCGGAGAATAACACACAGGCGAACTCTAGTATAGGTCGGATATACATGCGGTAAATCATTATGAGTGTCTCTGTGCGCATGCCCCATCGATAATTGCTTACCCTTCGTAATATCCCCATTGCACGAGAAGCTTTTGAAGTTATATGTTCAATATGCTGACGCCAATCAAGATTTCCATCATAAATAATTCCAAGGTACTTGACCTTTAACACTTGTGGGATAGTGGAATGACGGTATGAAAGGGATATAGTAACTGGGTCTTCTAGGGGAAAGACAAGAACGGCACTCTTATTTACATTAAGGGACAAGCGAATACTGTCCAGCCATGCTTCTAGCTCGCATAAGTATTCCTGTAAGTATTCGTACAGTGACTGAATATCACTTGCTGATGCAAAAAACGCTATGTCATCAGCGTAAACGTACGTGCTTACATTTTGATGATAAGGAATGGAGCTGAGTAGGACGTTAAACAACAGCGGGGACAAAACTGCGCCTTGAGGAACCCCGCGTGTTTGTCTGAATTTTACCGATGAAATTCCGCTTTGTGCACAGTAAAACTCCCTGCCCTGCAAGAACTCTGCAGTCCACGTCACGAAGTAGTCTGGCAATCCAATATCCTGCATCCTCTTTATTAATAAAGGGTATTCCACACTATCGTATGCTTTAGAAATGTCTAATGTGACAAGGGCAGCATATTGTTTTTGGTAACGAGCCAACTGAATTCGGCTTTCCAGGTCGATATGTGCGCACCACATGCACATCCCTGGTCTAAATCAATTTGGCAGGGGCTCAATAATTCTCTTGTGTTCACAAACTTAACCATACGTGCGTTTAATAATCTTTCTATTACTTTTACGAAATTTGATGTTAGAGAAATAGGCCGAATATTGTCTAGGACACACCCTTTGGTTTGGTCTTTCAGCAGAGGAATCACCTTCGCAATTCTCCACACAGGAGGTAACCATGCATATTGTACTGAGTAATTTACGGTATCTAACAAGCCGTTAGGAGCGACTTCAAAGAGAAGTTTAATCATCTTTGTAATGACTCCATCGGGACCTGGGGCTGCAGCTGGTAAACAGGAAATGGCTTGGGACAATTCTGCCATGGAAAACTCTTCGAAATCTTCTGATGTGCCCTGTCCGTGAGGGGCGAAGAGAAGAGAGGTAGCGAAGCGGGTCCCTAACCCTTGCGTGATTACATTTAGGGAGTCAGCTTTTTCACTTGTTAAAACTACCGACTCCCAGTTCAAGGGGCGCGGAATCATTCTTTGGGACCTTAAAAACCAAAATAATTCGTGCTTATTATTTGCTTTTGAAAGGAATTCGAAATGTCGGACATTGTAATCGTCTTTTGCCTTACACACCGTTCTTTTAAATGTTCCAGAATTAATTTATAGTTGCTCCAGTTTTTTGGAGATTTGTTATGCGTGAATTGTTTCCATGCAGCCTTGCGTCGCTTGTAGTCCCGCGAGCAATCGTCATTCCACCAATTTGTAGAAGCAGTGTTTTTGCATGCCTTCAACTGGAACTCTGATCTTGTGCGCGAAGTATCAATGATTGAGCAAATATCCTCAGCTTTCAATTGAGAATTTTCCATTGATTTGAAAGTGGTCCGCAAGCAATTTTTAAAGGTATGGTAATGCACAAAAGAGTGGATTCGAGCCTCCACGGTGGACTGCGGACCTACCACTTCAAACACAACAGGAAAATGATCGCTGGTCGTCCCGACATTCACCGTTTCCCATGCGGATGTGGGCTGTGGGAGAACGTTTAAATCAGTAGAAGCAGCGAATACTGATCTGGAGTTCCACTGCAACTCCCTCATCTACCTTCCGATGATGAGAGAACCTCCGAGGCCACAGCCTCCTCCAATATATTACCTTTCGCGTTGACTTCAGGGAGGATTTTCTTGGATTTACTCACTGAGTGTGAAGTGGAAGCCTCAAGGGGAGAACACCTCCTTTTATGTGCCCTCACGTCAATTTCCATGTTTGCGGTATCTTGATAATCAGGGTTGTCTGGGCTATTATTTGCCTTGGTTGAGGAACATGGAACAGGCCTGACTTGCTCTATATGGGTTGCGGACGCAATTGCCCAATTTTCCTGAGAGTGGGTTAAACCAGCATTCATGTCAGAGCATGATGGCAGGGCAGTAACACTCGGTAATAATTTTTCTAACGTTGAGGATACCAGTCCATTGAAGCATTCCGTGACGCTTTCTACTATGCGCTCCATAATTTTAGCCATAGACTTTTCAATAGCTTGTGCGATTACTTCTGACAGGCTTCCATCAACGACAGCTTGGGTTCGTGCTGTCACACTCGCATAACGATGGGCTCTTTCTTTTACCGCCGCAATTGCCTCTTGGCGTGAGCAGCGCCTTTTGTCCATAACTTCCATTATTTGGACTTCTTGAGTTCTCGCAGGGCAGTTTGAGCAATCAGCTTTGTGGGCTCCACCACAGAGGCAGCAAGAGTCCGGCTTGGCCGAGCAATTACTAGCGGAATGGCTCCCGCCGCAGACGCAACAACGAAGGCTGGATTTGCAACCACCCATGCTGTGACCATAGCGCCAACAATTTCGACGTTGTAAAGGACGCGAGGTAAGCGGGTCCGCTCTGAATATTAGAGGCCAGACTTTTATCTCAGTAGGGCAAGACGTACCTGCAAAAGTGGCAATTACTGAGTCAGTAGGGACACGTGTATTGTCCACCATTCTGTTGCACCGGTAAACAGCGATTGCTCCAGCCGCGGAGAGCTTTTCTATGGTCTCTGTCGGACTTAATTAGGAGTCTACACCACGAACTATTCCCTTAGTGCAGGCAAGATGCGGGGGAATGAAGGCACTCACTTGCATCGATCCAAATGATGAGCACTTAAGTAAGTCGTACACACACGCCTGGTCTGGCGAACGGCAAACAATCCCACCTCGGCCAAACTGTCGCACATCAGTGATGTGCAAGAAGTGATGCGTTGCCGCCTGAAGTTCCGCCTGCACTGCCTTCGGGTTGTTGAGCCGGATGGCTCCTCCATGCAGAGGCACCAGCGCCACAGGAATGCTGCTCACCCCACTACGAAAGAAAGCTTCAAGAGGCATTTGATCAGGTGGTAGCGAGGCCGACCAAGGCGGAGATCGCCCCGTGCCGTCCCCTGGAGAACTTTTAGACGTTTGTGGCACTATCTCCATATCAGACAATGTAAATTTATCTTAAAACCCAGCTTGGTATCTACAAAGCTGGACTAAATCCGCCCGACACTTAGCCAAAACCCCGAAAGCTCACTGTTGAGATCCGAACACCAGCGCGCCGAACGCAGTTGCCACTTCTGTCGATGCGATAGCTGGTCTTTCGCGTTCATCGCGAAACTTCCTGTCTTCGTCTGGTTCTCTCTCGTACAGATGATGGGGATGATTATAATGATGATGATGATGACGTCATACTATGGCTCCTACCGACATTGGGGGACTGGCGAAGAATTATGTGCTGGAACGTTTACCTAATGTATTGAAGTATTACATATTCGATTAAAGAAGAAAACAAGAAAAAGAACATTTTAGAACTTGTTAATTTAGTTGGTTATATGTAACCGCAAATGCCATCAAACGTCCTTGTGGCTAAAATCCAAAACTGAGGCATCAAATTTTAGTACTATTTTTTAAGACAATGTTAGCCCTAATGTTGCTAGCAAAATTTGTAGAAGTCTATTTCTTAATCATTTTACAGGCGCCATAACGAAAATTACCACCCATCCACTCCGTACAGATGGTTAACCAGCGAAACTGAAAAGTATGGCCCCGGTGTTTATCACTGGGTCAATTCCGACGGTTCATAAAACGATTGTTAGGCAGGCTGCCGGGACGAGCCTGTTCTTGTGCCTGGGGTGCAGTATCGGCACGGCGTAGACCAGCTCGTTCCCGGTCTCTCGCGGCGTTGCTGATCGAAAGCTGCCTGCTCCTCAGCAGTACGTATGATGCGTGGCCTACCCATTTCGGAGCCGGGAAGAAACTGGTGCGCGCTTGCTCGACTGCGACGTAGAGCAACGACGTCACTCCTGGCGCATCCATTCGCATGTCTCTCTTTGCATGTTTTGTTTTTCGCGCCTGCGCATTGGATTGCACTGGAGGAGTTTTCGACGTACAGACGGCAGAAGGACGCACGAATCCGCTAGCCATATACAGCTTCGCTGTAAAAATAGTAATCTAGGGATTTCGTTTCTTGACAGTACTGACACAGGGGCGATAACGTCAGACCAGTCCAATCATTTGCGTACTCCTTTTTTTTGGGGGGGGGGGGGGGTTCAACAGTCACGTTCGTTAATTCGCAGAGGCACTCAAACACCGAACGCGCGGGCCCGGCAGTATGCACGATGGGTCTCACTGCGTTAACATGACTGCAAACTGTGTGCACGGTTGCTGATTTGGAGAACAACGCGTTGCGTTACGCCACCCATAGTGTTCGGCGAAACATCACAGAACCAAAGAAGTTCTAGTTTTGAAAGAAAGACATCGACTACATCGATAGGTAGACTAGAACAAAAGTACTGCAGATACACACATGCATTCACTACGAAAGGCTTAGGTCTGACTTTTTGTATTCTTCCTCTCAAGACCACTCATGATGTCGTACAAATTCCTTACATTAAATTAAAGCTCCTCAGAAACCTGTTATTATGGTGACGTAACTCGCCCACCAGAACGACGACAATGCAGAGAACTTCACGAGCCGTCTCAGTGAGCAGACGAAGTCAGTCAAACCGAAGAACTCAGCTGGAATAGAGGAAGAAACGGTCCTATGTGCGTTCTGGAATTTGATCAAAGAGAATGCCTTATTTATGGTCACAGTTTGAGTAGACAGAACAAGGAACAAAAAACAAGGCCAATAACGCGCTAGTGTGGTCATACTTTGGCTTAGTGCTTTGCAGAGGAATTACCATCACGACTCGATTGTATCCAGTCATTCGGGGTTTTACTTCACTATTGACTCAGTGCGAGCAATAGTGTTTTCTGAGTTCACGTATCTGGCACGTACGTCTCTGCACGCGTGTGTGTTTATATGTATAGATGCGTGTCGGCCTGGTCCTGCAGTCCTGGTGGGAGTATCACCTATGGGCTTGTTTGATCAGGTAGATTATTCTGAGCCTGACAGTTTACTCTTCATAGCCGATACAGATTGCTGTAATTACTCTTCACACGTGCAAGACGCGGATAAGTCATAATATATTGTGAATAAGAAATTTTAGGAATACCCGATAGAAAAAAAGAACGCTTTCATAATTAGAAGACGGCGCCACATTATAGCCGACTGCGTGAACGATTGTTTGTATCTGGGAGAGAGGAAGATACACCCACGACTTATCGCTTTTACGAGATAGTATAGTGTTACTATATGCCACCTAGAGCACTTTTTCGCAAGCTCCGTTCGAACAGCGGGCGTCTGTTTGAAAAACAGTTTTATTATTAGATGAAAAAATGAAGGTCCAAGCATTAGTATTTGAATTTCGCGCCAAAGCCCAGCGCGCTACATCAGCGTGACGTCACGGATTCCAAAGTATCTTTTCGCATTTGGGCCGCGTTGGCTGAATAAAGGTTCCCGAAACTTGCCATGTTTAATATCTGGTTCCTTTAGAACACAATGTAGTCAATCTGTACCGCTATACATAATTAGTAGGCCCTAGAAGATGCCATCAAAATCCAAGACGTCCCAGCCCCCAGGTGCGGGAACTTAAGTAGGCGTCGCCACCCGTATTTCGCTCTTGCACTCTTGCAACGTCTGTTGTCACTGTGCTATATAAAAAGGAGACGAAAATGACCTTGCGAACTGTCGACCCATTTCTATATTACCGATATTTTCAAAGGGCTTTAAAGAAGTTATTTTTAAAAGAGTCATAAACTCTTGCACCAAATTCGACATAATAACAATATGACTATACGGTTTCACGAAGGGCAAGACGACTGAGACTGCTTTACTAGCTCAAAAAGAAGTAATTCTAAAATCCTTAGAAGATTAGAAACTCTGCATTGGAATCTTCCTAGACTTTTCTAAGGCCTTTGATCGTCTCTGTCATTACACTTTAATTGAAAAACTAGAAATTTATGCTATTCGTGGCATCCAACTTTGACTCTTGAAATCATACCTTAAGTGCCGATCGCAATGTGTAAAAATCAAGAATTACTGCTCTTCTCTTCAGCCGATAATCACTTAGGTACCACAAGGTAGCATTTTAGGGCCGCTGCTTTTTAACTTATACATCAACGATATGGTAAAAATTAGTGGTAAATCTAAATGTATAATCTATGCCGATGACACTAGCATTTTCTTCACAGGTAACGATATGGGTGCATTGACTACACTTATCAACACTACGTTAGAGAACCTAAATGCATGGAGTGACCGAAATTCATTAGTCATTAGCGTGTCAAAAACAAAAGCTGTTATTTTTCACTCGCAAATGCAGATTACTTCTCGAGGCGATGCCTTAAGCTCAGGTAGTGCGACAACTGAAATTGTAGAGACGGTTAAAACTTTAGGAGTGTTTTTTAATTGTATAATGTCATGGGAACCACAAATTATTTAGTTAATAACTACAATTTCCAAATGTGCAGGCATACTTGCACGACTCCGTTCCTTGCTTCCAGTTTCCGTTAAGATAACACTTTATAACAGTTTCTTTTTATCGCATGTCAGTTATTGTTTTTGGTATGGGGAAGTACAACAGTCACGAACATAATTAGACTATACAAATTACATAAAAAAGCGATTAGGCACATTGCTAATGTTGACTATTGCGCACCCACGAATGAATTATTTAAGCGCTTTAGCATTATCCTAGCAACCTAACCTAGCAATAACATATAAAAAATCCCTGCTCAATAGCAATCGATCTTTTTTGGATATTTTTCAACTAGAACCATCCACTATCCCATACCCTACTAGTCACCAACAACACTGGATCATTCCATTGTGCAGAACACACTTTGGCCGACAAATGCTTCGCTTCACTGTACCTGTTTTAATAAACAAATTAATTCAAGAAAGAATAATAATTGAAGAATGTGGGGCACGTGTTATTAGGGAAGCACTTTTATCATAAAACAAATGCAATATTATTTATCACTAACTAAACTTTCAGTGTATATTTGAATTTGTCTTCATGTATTGTACTGTGTAATTTAACCTTGAAGGATTCTGTGTATCTATATTGTCAGTTCATGAAGAAACTATGTGTATTACCACTCGTAAAATCTTAACCCCTTCTTGCTATGAACGAATCTTGTTCGTCGGTCCTCAGTGCTTTCCATGTATTAGGGAGGCTCAGGTACCCCACAAGCGACTAATGTCACTTTTATCCCGAGCCTGCCCTCATCCATGAGATGAAAATAAACTGATTTTATTTTATTACTATTATTAGTTGTAGTGGCAACAGCAGATGTATGTAAGTGAGGAGACCGCCCACGTAGGTGAACACTTCGCATGCTCCAGAAAAGCGTATAAAATCAGCATTCGATATAAAGACAGCTTATCTGCTCTCGATGTGTCTAAGAGGACGTTTGAACCACAACAGAATTGTTCGTCCTAGATCATGTCCCCAATCCCGCAAGTAGTAAATCGTGGACTCGTACAACTGGCATGAACCACATTTTATTTTTTAACGCTACAGCGTTAACGAGCTCGTGTCGCAGAAAAGCCGGTGTCGTCGGTGTCGGCGTCAGCGGCGTTGGCCGTGAGCGATAAATCCCAGAAGGCACTTCATAAATAACAACATCTTGCAAGATGGGCTGGTGGGAATCGAACCAGGGTCTCCGGAGTGTGAGACGGAGACGCTACCACTCAGCCACAAGTTCGTTCCTTCAAAACGGGACAAAATTGCCTCTAGTGAATGCGGTGTTGCCTTAGAAACGTGCCGTAGAAAGTTATACTGCGATGTATATCGGTAATTATGACTATGTAACTTACAGAAGTCGCAGTTTCACGAGTAGCGAAGTACGTTTCCGCTAAACTTCTTCTGCGCTCTGCGCACACGAAGAGCCATGTTGCGGCAAACACAGAAGACTCCCTCCTCGCAATGTACGGCGCTGCCCCGACACGTGGCGCGCCACTCGCCCCATGACCGCATCCGCCTTCATGGCGCGTCGGGGCCCGGCTATCTCTGCCGATCGCGACGTTTGGCTGGCGCAGCGCGTTTGAGTAGGCTGTGCGAACGGTGTGCGATAACGCTATCGCGTTCCACTCTTGAAGGCGAAGCTTAAGCGTCCCCCAATTTTTTTTTATTGCGATAAAGACTTGCCCTTAAGGCATAACTCTTGATGCGTATATGTATTATCCACAACACAGGCCTCACAGCACACATATAATGAACCACATGTACACATTGAAGAAGTGGTTTCGGAGGTCAAAGCGCGCTTTCGCTTAAGATGTGACATCGAGCTGATACTTGTCAACAGGGCGTAAAGCACAACACCTAGCTGCGCACATCACTACAAATAATTATATTAATTCATGGTGCATTACTTTCTAAAAGAAAGGTTTCGCTATGAAACTCTGCCTACAGAGAAGCTCACCCTTGACCGTCTGTGGTTATTTAAAGTTAACTTAAATTTGAGAACGCGGGATTTTTCTTATTTCCGCACATCGGTAGGCGGCAAGCGCGGAGGCGGAAAAAACGCACGTCATCTTATTACCGCTGTTATTTAATGAGCTACTCCTGTGCGGGTTTACTACGCTATTGATCGCGTGGCAATACACTTTCATCCAAGCGCCATGTTCCACTCGCTTTCCGTGGGCACGATTGCGTGACTGTAGGATCATTTCCAATAAACGAACGAATAATAATTAATGTGTTGCAAAAGGCAACGCCTCTACAGTCGGGGCCGCCGATCCAGCAAAAGGCTGAAGCGAGGAAATGCGCATTGAATTGAGAGGCAGCGTCTCGTGACTGCTTTGCAGAGAATCGAATGCCATTATGACAGGGGGAGTCGCTTCGGGGAAAAATCGCTTTCATTAGTCGTCTGTGAGAGCTCTATATCACGGAATGGTTGTTAAAAAGTGCGTCAAATTACGTTCGAAACGCTGAAGTGATGAGTTTCGAGATATTTCATTGAAAGTGCGCTCTTGTCATCGCTGATTACTGGCCTTGGCAAGAACATTGGAGTGGCTGTGGTGTTAGGCTGCAGAGCACGAGGTCGCGGGATCGAATCCCGGCCACGGCGGCCGCATTTCGATGGGGGCGAAATGCGAGAACACCCATGAACTTAGATTTAGGTGCACGTTAAAGAACACCAGGTGGTCGAAATTTCCGGAGTCCTCCACTACGGCGTGCCTCATAATCAGAAAGTGGTTTTGGCACGTAAAACCCCATAATTAATTAATTATTAAGATCATTGGAGAGTCTTCATCTGTTTAGGCGAGCAATAACTTTTACTTTCTCTTTTCTTCCGTGAGAGCTGCCACACCTATCTTGTCAGTACTACTTATCTACACAATGAATAAATCTTGATTTGTTTTGCAGACGACGTCGGTAGCTGATTATCACAAGACAAAAGGAAAAAGGAATTAAAACCTTTCTTTAGTGTACATGAAGTTTAGGACGCCACAAGTAGTGCGGAAACATACCTAAGCCATCGTTACGAAGGTTGTAGCAATACGTTGGCATAGGCTTCAGTCACTGAGCAGACCAAGATGTTGTTGATGGGACAACAGAGCGGGAGCGAAATCGCAAAACTTTTCCCCATTGGCGTGGTATTATCTCCAATATGACGATTGACTGGTGCTTGTTCTGACGAACACTGGTAGTGTAAAAAATTTACTGTGAATACGGGTAAGCGGCCGAATCTGTAGAACTTCGTTTGTAAGTTCTCTCTGTGCCATTGGCTCGTCTCCTTTGCTAATAATATGCCCCGGGTCACTATTGCTTGGCATATGTAGGATCCATCTTGCGTGCGTGCGTGTGCGTGCGTACGCGTGCGCGCGCGTGCGTGTGTGCGTATGTGTGTGTGTGCGTGTGTGTGTGCGCGTGTGCGTGTGTGTGTGTGTGTGTGTGTGTGTGTGTGCTAATTGCAAGACGGTGCTCTGCCCGATACTCATCGATAAAGAAAAGCCTTTGTGTTATTCCAACGATTGGCTCACATCGCTGGAAGTATGGTTGTTTCAATATTGTTTTGTTCATGTTTGAACTGACTCTATTAGAATTAGACGATATATCATGCCAGCATTCTTCCTCGATACTGCTATGGCGTCCCGCTGCTGAGTACGAGTCCCGACAACGGCGACCAAATTTTTATAGCGGCGATGAAAGGGAGGTGTGCAAGAACAGCCAGTGTACCATGCATTGGGCGAATGTTAAAGAGACCCAAATGTTCATACTTATTGCGAAGTGCCACCCCCCCTTTGGCGTGCCTCATAATCAGATCGTGGTGTTGGCACGTGAAACCGTTAAGTATGATTTTTGCTAGTTAGATCTTATACAGTTATATTAGATGCAATGGTGGGGAAATGACAGGCACGCAAGGAAACACAAAATGTGGCTGTTGCGGTGCGCATTTTGTGTTTCAACGTCTGAGGGTATTTTTCACGTCGTTGCCTCTATTTTAACAGTGTTGCGTCTTCTCCAAAATATCTTGCTTTATTTGATCTCTGTGCGATCTTTAGGTCACCTAGATGTATTGGTCTCCGAGCACTATCATGACCCATAGTGAAACACAGTGCTGTATGGACGTTCACCATAACACAGGTGCATTCAAGCCCGCAATCAAGCTGCGCATGCACTGAACCTTGCTGTTCTCCCAATTTTATTTCCTTAATGCTTCGTTACTCCCTTCCCTCGATAGCAGACAGGAGTTATCAACCATTGTGTGAGATGGTTAGCGTGGTGTTCTTTTGGATGGTTTCCTCTGCCGATATCCTTAATAGCTAAACAAATAACCCATGTAATTACACTGCAAGCACAGAACACAATCACACACTGCGTAAAAATCACGAACCCACAACAACACCCATATAACTCATTTATCTTATTAGGATAGACTGAAACATAATGTTTCCCCAAAATGTTGGTGTCCTCGAAAAACTTCTTGCAGTGAATAAGTGCTCTTTTCTGTAGGCGCGCAGTTGGCCATGAACGAAGTATCCTGGTCATCAGTCTTTAACGCTTACTCGATTTGACGTGCCTTACAGTGAGCGCTACATTTACCTTTAATCCCCTGTTAATTTTAACCAACAAGAGAATAACATACACCATGGGAAAGAAATCTTGAATAAATAATTGAACAACAGTTTTGCGCCTTCATCGAGAAATTTATTGTGGATCCCTTTCCAATGACGCAAGACAAGGTTTCGTAAATGAACTCGTGACGCCTTCCACGGGGAGCCAATGCAAATACCAAGTGCCGATTTTCACTGGATGTGAGCTGCACGCTTCCGCGATCACTCTGACGTCACTTGCCCTTGCGACTTTTCTTGGGCTGGGAAGCAGTCGTCCGCTTGGCCCGCCGTGATTTGGACGAGGACCTGCTACGGGCGTGGCTGTGCCGTTTACGTCTGCCACTCTTGGTGGTCCCGCTCGCGCTAGACGAGCTGCTCACCGAGAGGCGGCGTCGGCTCCTGCGTCGCCTCTTCCTGCCGCGGCTGTTCTCCGATCCGGTGGTGGATGTTCCTCGGCGGCTGCCTCTGTGTTTGCGGCCACCTCGGCCGGTGTGGGGCGAGCGTCGGGATCGGCCACGGCTCCTTCCCCTCCTGGCATGGTGGCTGCTGCTACCGGAGGAGCGACTACATGAGGTGTGGCGAGGCTTGGTACCCTTGGCGGCGGCCGAGGAGGCATCGCCCGGGGACGAGCTCCGCGCTCCGTGGTTGTGTCGGGCGGGGCCGCTTTCTTGTTGCCTGAATCATCCTTCTCCGACATGGCGGCAACAGCTCGGCGCCCTCCCTCAGCCTCGGTCGTTTGTCGGCGCGCACTCCCGCTGTCTCCGTGCTGTTGGCCTCCGCCTTGAGGCTGACAGGCAATCGCGTGGCAGGCCTGGCTTCCGCAGCCACGCTCACAGTGCGAGGACGGCGGCTGCCGCGACCCAACCAACGCTGCTGTGGCCGGTCGAGCCGCACTCACGAGCCCCGTGGTTTGGTTAACGGCGCGTGAAGTGCTGGCTTCTTTCACTTTCTGCGTGCCAACCTTAAGGGGAGCAGCCCTCACTTTTGCAGCATTCCAATGCTTGGAACGGTTAGCGATGTTAATGCAAACCTCATAAAAAGTATGCCGCATTTATTACCAGTACGTTTTAACCTGAATGTTTAGAATTTCCGGACGCTTCGGAGCGGGATACAAGTGAGAATTGCACTCGGTCATTCTGTAATTGCGCGTCTTGCAGTTAGGAGCTGTGCAGTACGGTTCCAATACAAAATTGTTCTGATGTATATGTGTAGGGCTTAGGAACTGGATTTCTATGCTATTGTACGTATTTTGTAAGGTTTTCACTGAATAAGTCTACATTATTTTTTTCTTCCTCAAGTGCAATGTACGGTAATGCATATACATTCGCAGCCATATATTACTACTTTATAGTAGAACAATATACTCTCTTGTGTAATCTACGCATAATCGCAGAGCAATACTTCTCGTCAAATTTGATCCGATTGTTGGCATAGATGTTCAATGAACACAAAGCCTCGCTGTGCCTTAACGAGACCCCTTAGAATTTATTATCTCTGTGTTGACTAAGGCGGGATTTCATTTCGGGACACATATTCTGGCGCATGATTTTATAAGAGCCCGAGAAGCCAACCGTTCGCTTGCCCTTATGTGATTGGCCAGAATGATGCTTGTTATGACGGAAGCGCAATTTTCCCCAATCACGCCAGGACATATGAACGATATGATTTCGGAACGGGCATGGTGGTTGCACGGCCACCATTATCCGACATGTTGACGCCGTAATTGGCGGTCAAGTAGTCATGTTTTTTTCTAAATTTGTGCTGCGAAACTGAAAAATTGCAGAAATCGCTTTCGGCGCATTGGTCAAGATTGAGAAACGGGCGTACAGCTGCAAATATACCCGAAGCAAACTCTTTCGCAGGTATATTGCGATGTTAGCGTTTCGAATAGAAAGTCAATCGTAGAGCAGGAACCCCTGCAATGCATTTTCAATTTCACCATAACGGGGTGGCGTTCTGTAAATTCTTTTTTTTTTTACCCGGCGTGGTGCCTTAGCGCATGTGGAGTTGTGCTGCCAAGCACGAGATCGAGGCATCAAATCCCGGCCACGGAAACTGCGTCGGTGCGGCAAACCGTGCAAAATATGGTTGTCTGCGGCGATATATAATGGCGGCATGAGACACCTGCATCGCCACGCTTTCGCATTCGTTTCGACCCATTGAACTCTTTTGCGAATAAATAATGCTTCCTTGCACTCATAACCTTTTCGCGCTTTCGAAATGTGTGGACATTTGCGGTTGAAGTCACTGTTTCTTTAAACCATGTGTTTATTTTAAATGGTATTCGTTAAACACTTCGCATCTCGTGCGGCTTTTCACTTATTCATTCAGATTACAGTCAAAATTATTACTTTTCGTAAAATGAATTATTACGCCTACGGCGGCTTCTTTCTTTTTTACTTGTTTTGAAGAAAAATGTGCGGAAGGCAGCACCATGAAGTTTCACCAGTCAAATCACGTAGTACGACTACACAACGAATTGAACAAGAGATGGCAGTGCCGGAAGTCCCATCGTGCAAACGGTGGTCTGTGGGGCGCGCATCGCTATCGGTTATATGTGGCAGCCTATTGGTCAGCTGAGGTGACCTGAGTCCCTTGCGTTTAACGAGATAGTGGTAACGGGGCGTTGAACGCGCCCTCTTCAATGCTGGATGGTTGCTTATGTTGCCACATGTAACTGGTCTTCTGTATACAACGCCACGTTTGCATGTTACAAACGTCTGGACGTCATTAACCTGGCGTGTCTTCCTCGCTGACTGCGCCTGAGCCTGTTTTTTCTCAGTTTGACACATCGCTTGTAGCAAATGCATGGCCGAAAAGACTACCGTAACTCCAAATCGCTCCGCATTTTCTTCAGACTATGTGAAAGTTCATGCACGTTCACTAACATAGCCGTTTTATTCGGAGCCCTACTACTTTGTCTTTTGTCCCTTTTGTCATCACCCTTTTGCATTTCGTGTTTTTGCGCGCTAAATGTTCTTGTTTTCCTCCAATGAACTTCTACTGAAAGTTGTAGCACTTGGTGTTTGTCTCTCAAAGATGATAGAGTTGCAGTCGAGAGACCGGAAACTGAAAACAGGGGAAACGGCCGCGCGCCACTACCACGCTCTTACGTCTGCAATCGCGGAAACCGTCCATTCCAGCTACATTGCAAAAAGCCGTGGCCAACGCGGCTATCGTCTTTTACACGTGTTGTGGAATGGGTCACAGACCATACAACTGCCAAGCCGGCTCTAATAACAGACTACAAGCATCGTACGTTAACGCCCCCACCAAAGTAGGTCACCAGGATCAGATACGCGACGCGACAAGGTTCCCGTCATCAACGCGATAATGGAGTCGCCTCTCCATTAAATGCCCTTCCAGTTTCTTTCGGGACCCTAGGAGGGAGAGACTTCTCACTGTTGCGGGACAAAGGGTGCAACACGGAGGTTGTAAAGGCTGACCTGGTGATCAAAGACCAATTAACGGGCGCCGGCAGCCTCGTCTACTTGGTTGACGGAACTGCCAAGCTGCTGCCCTAGACGCGGATTGAAGTCGACACCCCGTACTATACCGGCCCCCTTACAGCGGTGTATGTGCGAAAACCAATGTACGACCTAATTGTAGGAAATATAGAAGGCGCAAGATCCCCGTAGGATCCGAGAGACGAGACCGAAGAATCCGCCACTAAGGACAAGACGAAACCAGAACCCTTAAGGCACAGCCGAAAAGTTGTGCCTTAAGTTGCGGCAAAGGCGGAAATTAATTTGATATTTTTTTCATATCCAAGTTTCCGCGTTTTCGGACTTCACTCTAACATTGGGCGTCACTTTATTAATGTTTTTTTACTTAAAACGCAATCAGCACGAGTTCATTGGTCACTATTGTAGCTCATTTGTATAGGCAAATAATTGATAGAATAGTATGTTTTTACAAGTTCTTTTTTATTTTTACTGTTCTGTAGCCTGCCCCCCTCTCTGCAAAATTTGATCAGCTACGATCGGTCTATGTGCACGCTTCTGCAGCGGGTGGCGTGACAGAACAATTTACTTCAACAAGGAAGCGTGGGGTTTATACCTACAGGGCATCCTACATGTCCAACAGCACGTCTCTCTGGTCCAATGCGTTAATATAACTATACCGCAAGGCGAAAAACTGACCAAAAGAGTGAAAATCGCCACGGCACTGCCATGATTCAAAAGGCTCATAGTGGTCAGCACAATTATTCTCTTTATTACAAATGATAACCTAATAGTATGCTACAAATGCGCTAAACACACGGTAAAATTAAGCCTCAAGTGAAGAGGGGGCTACCTCGCCAATTGTAGACAAGGCGTGGCCACGTAAATAGAGCTTTGTCTTGTCGTTCATAGCACTCGGCCTGCTTGGACTCGACATATGACATGTATGACAATTGCCTCTCTATGTTTTCCACAAAGGAGCAATGGTTATTTTAAATTTGGTCGACACCAGTGTGTGTCCTTGCAGGTGCCGTTACTGGATGGCGCCACCGATTCGCACGAGGCTCAGGATCGCGCGTTTCCTCTCCATCGCACATCTGCACCGGCGCGCATACCGGTTACTCGTACTATAACCTATAACCCTATGATCCCTATAACCCTATGAGCTATAACCCTATGATCAGTGGTTCTGTTCTATACATTTGGCTTTTTTGTTTCAAGGCGTGATGTAATCGTGACGCGAGCATAATGGCGCAGATGGCAAAGCTAACCTCACAATTTGCTTTCTGACGCAACACAATCTTGACGTGTTGCGTACGAAAGTGAATGAAAGCAGTCAACCTAACGTCCTTCATAAAACAAAGCAGCTTTCTCACTCCTTGAAAATAAATCAGGCATCTAGAGGCCCGACGTCATTCCTTCGTAAACGCCTCTCACCGACGTGGGTTACATTAGGGAAGATGCCTGTCTCTGAAAAAAACGCCTACTTCTCGCAGGTTGGCCCCAACGCGCTTGTTTTAAACCTAATGACAACATAAGCAACCATCCAGCATTGAAGAGGGCGCGTTCAACGACCCGTTACCACTATCTCGTTAAACGCAAGGGACTCAGGTCACCTCAGCTGACCAATAGGCTGCCAAATATAACCGATAGCGATGCGCGCCCCACAGACCACCGTTTGCACGATGGGACTTCCGGCACTGCCATCTCTTGTTCAATTCGTTGTGTAGTCGTACTACGTGATTTGCCTAGAGAAACTTCATGGTGCTGCCTTCCGCACATTTTTCTTCAAAACAAGTAAAAAGAAAAAAGAAGCCGCCGTAGGCGTAATAATTCATTTTACGAAAAGTAATAATTTTGACTGCAATATAAATGAATAAGTGAAAAGCCGCACGAGATGCGAAGTGTTTAACGAATACCATTTAAAATAAACACATGGTTTGAAGAAACAGTGACTTCAACCAGAAATGTCCACACATTTCGAAAGCGGGAAAAGGCTATGAGTGCAAGGAAGGATTATTCATTCGCAAAAGAGTTCAATGGGTCGAAACGAAAGCGAAAGCGTGGCGATGCAGGTGTCTCTCTCCGCCATTATATATCGCCGCAGACAACCATATTTTCCGCGGTTTGCCACACCAACGCAGCCTCCGTGGCCGGAATATGATGCCTCGACCTCGTGCTTGGCAGCGCAACTCCACATGCGCTAAGGCACCACGCCGGGTAAAAAAAAAGAATTTATAGAACGCCACCCCGTTATGGTGAAATTGAAAATGCATTGCAGGGGTTGCTGCTCTTCGATTGACTTTCTATTCGAAACGCTAACATCGCAATATACCTGCGAAAAGAGTTTGCTTCGGGTATATTTGCAGCTGTACGCCCGTTTCTCCATCTTGACCAGTGCGCCGAAGCGATTTCTGCAATGTTTCAGTTTCCAAGGACAAATTTAGGAAAAAATACATGGCTACTTGACCGCCAATTAGGGCGTCAACATGTCAGATAATGGTGGCCATGAAACCACCATGCCCGTTCCGAAATCAAACCGTTCATATGTCCTGGCGTGATTGGGGAAAATTGCGCTTCCGTTATAACAAGCATCATTCTGGCCAATCACATAAGGGCAAGCGAACGGTTGGCTTCTCGGGCTCTTATAAAATCATGCGCCAGAATATGTGTCCCGAAATGAAATCCCGCCTTAGTCAACACAGAGATAATAAATTCTAAGTGGTCTCGTTAAGGCACAGCGAGGCTTTCTGTTCATTGAACATCTATGCCAACAATCGTATAAAATTTGATGAGAAGTATTGCTCTGCGAGTATGCGTACATTACACAAGAGAGTATATTGTTCTACTATAAAGTAGTAATATATGGCTGCGAATGTATATATGCATTACCGTACATTGCATGAGAGGAAGAAAACAATAATGTAGACTTATTCAGTGAAAACCTTATAAAATACGTACAATAGCATAGAAATCCAGTTCCTAAGCCCTACACATATACATCAGACCAATTTTGTGTTGGAACCGTACTGCACAGTTCCTAACTGCAAGACGTGCAATTACAGAATGACCGAGTGCAATTCTCACTTGTATCCCGCTCCGAAGCGTCCGGAAATTCTAAACATTCAGGTTAAAACGTACTGGTAATAAATGCGGCATACTTTTTATGAGGTTTGCATTAACATCGCTAACCATTCCAAGCATTGGAATGCTGCGAAATTGAGGGCTGCTCGCTAGAAGATTGGCACGCAGAAAGAGAAAGAAGCCCAACACTTCACGCGCCGTTCCACGGGGTTCGCGAGTGCGGCTCGACCGGCCAGAGGAGTGTTTGTTGGATCGCGGCAGCTGCCGTCCTCGCACTGTGGGTGCGGCTGCTCTGGAAGTCAGGTCTGCCACCCGATTCCCTGTCAGCCTCAAGGCGGAGGCCAACGGCAGGGAGACAGCGAGAGTGGGCGCCGACGGAGGACCGAAGCCGAGGGAGTGCGCCGAGGTGTTGCCACCATGAAGGAGGAGGATGATTCAGCCAACAAGAAAGCGGCCCCGCCAGAGACAACCACGGAGAACGGAGCTCGTGCCCGGGCGATGCCTCCTCGGCCGCCGCCAAGGGTACCAAGCCTCTCCACCCCTCATGTAGTCGCTCCTCCGGTAGCAGCAGCCACCATGCCAGGAGGGGAAGGAGCCGTGGCCGATCCCGACGCTCGTCCCCAAGCGGCCGAGGTGGCCGCAAACACAGAGGCAGCCGCCGAGGAACATCCACCACCGGATCGGAGAACAGCCGCGGCAGGAAGAGGCGACGCAGGAGCCGACGCCGCCTCTCGGTGAGCAGCTCGTCTAGCGCGAGCGGGACCACCAAGAGTGGCAGACGTAAACGGCACAGCCACGCCTGTAACAGGTCCTCGTCCAAATCACGGCGGGCCAAGCGGACGACTGCTTCCCAGCCCAAGAAAAGTCGCAAGGGCAAGTGACGTCAGAGTGATCGCGGAAGCGTGCACCTCACATCCAGTGAAAATGGGCACTTGGTATTTGCATTGGCTCCCCGTGGAAGGCGTCACGAGTTCATTTACTAAACCTTGTCTTGCGTCATTGCAAAGTGATTCACAATAAATTTCTCGATGAAGGCGCTAAACTGTTGTTCGATTATTTATTCGAGATTTGTTTCCCATTGTGTATGTTATTCTCTTGTTGGTTAAAATTAATAGGGGATTAAAGGTAAATGTAGCGCTCACTGTAAGGCACGTCAAATCGAGTAAGCGTTAAAGGCTGATGACCAGGATACTTCGTTCATGGCCAACTCCGCGCCTTCAGAAAAGTGCACTTATTCATTGCAAGAAGTTTTTCGAGGACACCAACATTTTGGGGAAATATTATGTTTCAGTCTATCATAATAAGCTAAATTAGTTATATGGGTGTTGTTGGGGGTTCGTGATTTGTACGCAGTGCGTGATTGTGTTCTGTGCTTGCAGTGCAATTACATGTGTTATTTGTTTAGCTATTCAGAATATCGGCCTTTATATATGGCATTGTGTACTCAACTCCTGCACAAATCTTTGCGATTCATGTACTCTTAGACTGTAGAGTTTTTATTCAGCTGGTGTGCTAGTGAGTGCCTTATTTTGTGTCACTAGTCTCCCTTTTCACGCAAATTTCTTTCCTTTGCTAAGTAACAAGCAGTAGCCGGCGCCGCTATAAAGGCGCCAGCCTCTCCTAATATTCACTTTTTTAAAAAAATACGACGTTAAAGCAGCTCCCCGTTGGTGCTCTGCCGGCCGAGTGGTGGAGGGTTGGCAACGCTGCTTGTGCGGACAGCGCAAGTAAAAAAAAATCGGTGACGATTGAGGGTAAAATGTGAGTAAAATGCGATAGCAGTACGTCGCACCTATTTGAAGTCCCGGAACCATTATTTAAACTGCGTTCGCTATGTTGCAAAATATTCTTCAGGACCACACTATCACGCACAATGAACTGAGTAAATTCTTTTACTTAGAAAAGTTTTCCCGCCGCCTCACTCCAAGCTAAGCAGGCCGCAGGTGGTCACACTCAGACTCTTGCAAACGATCTCCTACCCAAATCCGGCGTGCCTTAACCGCATATATCCCGAGATTTATCCGATTTGTTCTTGCGTGGCCTGTGCTGAGGTTGCTACATTGCCTCATATGCTCTCGGAGTGCGGGTCGCTGCGCCCGAAGGTCACCAAGGAAGAGTGGGACGCGCTCCTGCGAAGTCCCGTCTTCGAGGACCAAATCCTGGCCGTCCAGCGCGCCCGCCATCGGGCCGACAGGCTAGATCTGTCAGTCCCGTCGTGGGATTAGCCGGGTGCGCGTTTTATCGCGTTTTGCTGGGCCCAAGAAAAATACATTCACTGACTCGTCATACACGCCCTCCCCTATATATATATATATATATAGATGTATATATATAGACCTGCCGGTCCCACGTCGGGACCGGCAGGTCTAGCCCACCGGCCCGGTCGCGGGCACGCCGGACGGCCAGGATTTGCTTTTCTAGAGCGGGGCTACGCAGAAGCGAGTCCCACTCCTCCTTGATGAACTTGGGGTATGTCGACCCGCACTCCCAGAGCATGTGAGGTAGAGTGGAGGTGTGGCCGCAGGGCGGGCAGGCGTCGTCGCCATACACGTCGGGGTAAGCCTCGTGGAGAGCGAGAAGAAAGGAAGCCGAGCGGTCCGATTTTCATTACTACTATCCTTAGAAGCTAAGAAACAAAGACACCATGGACAGCGCAGGGGAGGGCGGGGGGGATTACTTGTACTTAATAATCGATAAAAAAAACTATAAATTAATGAAAACGTAAGTGGATTAAAAAAAGAACTGGTCGCAGGTGGATTACGCACCTTCGTGTTAGCATGCCACGTGCTGCCGGTTGCTTTTTAGCCCACTGGATTTTCAATAATTTATCAACTCTTTAATCAATTAATGAGTACAAGCAAGTGTGTGTGTGTGTGTGTGTGTGTGCGTGTGTGCGTGTGTGTGCGTGTGTGTGTGTGTGTGTGTGTGTGTGTGTTGTGTGTGTGTGTTGATGCACTTTTAAAAAAAATTAAGAAAATAGAACTTTCTACGAAGCTTCATTGATCACAGTACTAAGAGATTACAGTGGTTTGTATACTACATAAATCAATCACAGGTTCCTTATATAGAGTCACTACGTTCACAGGGACACTCCTGCTAGTCACAACCAGGCTACGAAATTCTTCTACGTGTATAAAGGGTCTTTCCATCCCCTAACGCCAAGCTGAATAGAGCGCAATCCGTTTCTTGGCGGAGGAGCATCGAAGTTGGGTGGAGCGGAGATACTCCTCGATCACGTCGATCGCCTATTGCATGGCTTCTTCCCCCAAGTCGGAACTTCTGCTTTACAGAAAAGTGTAAGGAGGCATACCCGAAGATTGGAAGCCAGTTTCCGAAAGCAGCATCAGTCTTCGCACTTGTGACGGGTGGGGGGGGGGGGGGGGGGGGGAAGTGGCGGTGATACCGAGGGTCGACGCAATTCGGGTCCTTGGCATGTTTGTCGAATTCAACGGCGGGAACGGAACGGCTCTCCGCAAGATCATCGCAAAGACGGACAATGCTTTCCGCCTCGTTCGCAGAATCGCAAACCGGCACCGAGGCATGAATGAAAACAATCTCCTCAGGCTGATCAATGCCTTCGTACTATGTTACCTCACGTACAAGGTTTCTATGCACAACTGACTCAGAGCGGAGTGAGACAAGCTCAACGCTGTCATCCGCAATGAAGTCAAAAGGGCGTTCGGGCTACCCATCAGGACCCTTACCGACGATCTCCTTAAGCTGGGGGTACATAACACCACCGAGGAGATTGCCGAAGCCCAAGAACGCGCGCAACTCACTCGCCTGACAAACACAGTGGCAGGAAAGCGCATCCTCGAAGAGCTGGGTTACCACCCTGCGGGATTCTCGATGGCCAGTACGCGGTTTTTAGGTGCATTCGAGACAAGTTCGTAGTGGCCCCTGCGCCCCGCAACGTCCATCCCCTCCACAATGAGGGCAGACGCAAGGCCAGAACAGCAGCCATCCTCAAACAGATCAAGCAACGAGACATTAGAGCAAGCTTCGTCGACACCGCGGAGTACAGCGATGGGAAGACCTTTGCCGTCGTTGTGGTCGACTCGAGCGGAAAGATTCTCCATAGCGCCTCGATTTGCACTTCAGACCCCGGAGTCGCCGAGCAAGTCGCCATCACCCTCGCCCTGCTAGACGGTCGTGGGTCCGAGATATATAGCGATTCCAAAACGGTAGTTAGGGCTTTTCAGAAGGGTTGCATCGCCAAGCAAGCTGCTCGTCTTCTTAGCAGCTCGAGTCGATATGCTCTCACGCATCATTCAATCCACTGGTTTCCAGCTCACGTAGGGTCGGTCGAGGGTGCTCCCCCGAACCTCAATGAGTCTGCTGACGAGGCTGCGCGTGACCTCACCGACCACGCTTCCTCTGCAAGAAGCACCGACTCCCCTCCTCCCTACGGCCACAGGGACGCTCCCGCTACTCACAACGAGATTATTAAATTCTTCTACATGTCTAGAAGGTTCTTTCCACCCCCTCACCCCAACCTGAATAGGGCGCAAGCCGTTTCGCTTAGGCTTCTGCAGACCAGTACGTATCCGTGTCTGTGCGTTCTCCACGAGGCTTACCCGGACGTGTATCGCGACGACGCCTGCGCCTCCTACGGGCAGACCTCCAGTCTAGCGCACATGCTGTGGGAGTGCGGGTCGACATACCACAAGTTCATCAAGAAGGAGTGGGACTCGCTTCTGCGTAGCCCCGCTCTAGAAAAGCAAATCCTGGCTGTCCGGGCCGGTGGGCTAGACCTGCCGGTCCCGACATGGGACTAGCCAGGTGCGCGACGAGTTCGCGTCCTCGCCTGACCTGCAATAAAAGTTTCTTCACTCACTCACTCTCATTTTTAATAATTTATCATTTCTGTAATCATTTAACAAGTACACCTAATGTCCCCTAAGCTGTCCTTGGCGTGCTTGTTCGTTTGTTACGATATTATATATATATATATATATATATATATATATATATATATATACATACATATATATATGCATGCGTGTACTTTGGCAAAGAGATCCGACGCGTTTCAGAGCAACAAATGAGGTACATCAAAAAGCAGCCCCTCTAGATTCATTACAACTTGGAAATCAGAGCGGTTTTCATTAGTAAATGCTGTTTTTCAACGGAATTTGTTGTGGGCTCTATGCTTGCTGACATAGTGCCGGTTGCCCTACGCGACAAATATTAGCCGTATGCTGAAAAGAGTGAAAATGAAAAAAAAGAAAGATTTCAGCCCGCCGACTATTCAAAACCACAGAGCACAAAAAGCGATTCGTGCACTAGTACACTTCTTGATGTGCGACGGTTTGAGACCGCTTATAGTGTCCCTGTGCGTACTCCGGCGTGCACTCAAGGCTCAGTCTCTTTTTATTGTCCGCTTTCTATGTGCAGGCTGAATGCGCTGATTATTATAAGAACTATTTTTTTACCACACATATTAAGTTCTGTACGTCGCGTAACTAAGAAATTTATCTCCTGAAACGCAACGATTACTTTACATTTCTCTGAGACAAAAATATATATATATAAAAAAAAAGCAACCAAATGGTATTTCAGCAGGCCTTGCTGAAAGGCCTGGTTAAATATTTCTGGGCAAGGCGCAAGAATAAAGTTGACAGTCACTTTAGCATGGGAGGAGGCCATCAGCAGCACGATACTCCAAAATCAAACCCAGGCTATCCAGAGGGCCCAGGAAAGGGCGGAGCGTCACGGCGTTCTGTCCTCTACGTGGGTTCGGCCAGGGGCTACAAAGGCCTCCCGTTAAGAGGTCCTGACAGTAGCTCCTCAGGATTAAATAAAGTTCTTTGTCTGTCTGTCTGTCACTTTAGCATACGCTAAAGATGATGAAGGTGAAAGCCTGCCCGCTCACGAGACATTCATTACATTACTTCACATTTTCATTCTAATGCGTTGTCCCTTCCTATTACCTGTTTTCTCCCACCAAAGGTCACGGTTCGAGTGCGCTAATTAACTCTACATTAATTAGCCGTACCTAAACTAACTTCTTTCTAATTAACACCAAAGGATATTCGTTCGAATCTCCTCCCTCACGATGTCAATTCGAATGCAGCTTGGAGATGTGGCCGGTTAGCCCATATCTCCATGTTGGGTCGTGGATTCAAGTGCCTTAATCATCTTTGCCTTAATTAACACCAAAGGTCCTAGCTTTGACTCCCACCAGAGGTCGAGGGTTCGACTCCCACCAACGTTGGTGGGTTTGGCTCTCGAGCTTCCCGATGTTAATTGGAATCCTACTTGGGGATATCGCCGGTTCGCCCATATCCCCAAGTGGTTTCGACTCCCACAAAAGGTCGTGGGTACGGTGCCTTAATTAACTCTATCTTAATTAACCGACCCTTACCTAACATTCGCTTGATTAACCCCACAGGTCGTGGGTTCGACTCCCACCAGAAATAGTGGGCTCGACTCTCGACCTTCACAATGTCAATCGGAATCCAACTTGGAGATATGGCCGGTTCGCCATATCTCCAAGTGGGTTCGACTCACACCAAAGGTCATGAGTTCAAGTGTCTTAATGAACTATGTCTTAATCAACCTTGCTTTACTTAACTTTGCCTTAATTAGCACCACAGGTCGTGCTGACGTTTCTTTTCCAGCTCGGCTTCATGCTTACTTATAAAGAAACTAACGGCCTAATTCGCCTTAATTAACCCCAGAGGTCGCGGGTTTGACTCCCATCAAAGATCGAGGGTTCGATTCCTTATTAATTTTGGTGTCATAACGCCGGACGGTGTAAGGCCCAACATCAGATGTTTAGTGCCATGAGCCGTCTCAGGCTTCTGCCTTAACAACAAGACGGACGCAAGCAGAAGGGGCTATTTTTCCATTCCTAATGATCTATCTTTGCAAGCTTCATTTAATGGAGATTTTCATAGGAATATGCGCTACGACGACGAGGTATCTATATTTGATTCAAGGTGATCTGTCTGCTAAGTCCTCATTACATTTAGTAGTTTTACTTCTTTTCTTTCCCAAATGTACTTTTCTTTCTAAACAGGAGTAAATGTACTTTCAAATGCCACCTAATTCTTCGCAAATTCCTTATAGCAGGTATGCGCTATTCTTAAAGAACCAACCAAGAAACCGACCGAGAAAAACCATGGTAACCATCTTGCACAATCATCAACACCTCCCTCCACAATGGTATCGCAGAATTAAGTAATGATGATAATGATGATGATGTCCGGTGGTTTATGGCGTGAAGGCCAGCTATGGCGAAAGAGCGTCATGACAAATGGCATTGTTATGGATGTATTTTGTATGGGGGTGGACAATGAATTCCTCATGGTAGATGTTTCATGGCTGAAAGCGACTTAAAATCTGTGGCTGCGTAAAACCTCTTGGTACTAAAAAAATCACCACCCAAACAATCCGTACAGATGGTTAACCGGCTAAACTGAAACGTGCGGCTCCGGTGTTTATCACTGGGTTAATCCCGATGGTTCATTAAATGAAGGCTTTGTATAGACTGCCGGATCCTCCGTATGCAGTTGCTGCTTGCGCTCGGCTGCACGAGCATGTTCTTGTGCCCGAGCTGCAGCATCGGCACGGCGTAGACGAGCTCGTTCCCGGTTTTGCTCGCGGCATTGCTGATCTAAAGCTGCCTGCTCCTAAGGAGAACGTATGACACATGGCCTACCCATTTCGGAGCCGGAGAGAAACAGCTGTGCGCGCGCTCGGCTGCGACGGAGTCCAACGACGTCATTACTGGCGCAGCCAATCGCGCACCTCTCTTTCTCTCTATTTTTTTTTTTTTTTGGCGCGCATGCGCACGGGGTTGCGCCGGAGGAGTTTTCGGCATGCAGGTGACCGACAGACGGAGGGACGGAAGAATCGGCTAGCCATATGTAGCTTTGTTGTAATAATGACACTGATAATTTCGTGATGTGGGCTAGGGGGATTGGGTTTCGGTAAAAACATGTATACATAATACAACTGGGGTGATAATGATAATGATGATAATGATAATAAAAACTGTTTGTGTACAAAGGCATCGCGGATATTCGCATGAGGGCAGCGACCGACTTAAATTGCGACTTTTGACGTCCCAGAACAGAGTGGGTCACGAGGGACGCCGTAATCCAGAGCTCTCGATTAATTTTGTCCACTTGGGGTCCTTTCGACGTGCACCCAAAAAAAAACACGGCACAAGAGCGCTTTTTGCATTCTTTCCCATCGCAACGTGGCGCTCGCGGCCTGAAGTTAAACTCCAGACCTCGTGCTGAGCAGCAAGACGCTTTAGCCACTGAGACACAACGGTTAATCCCGATTCAGTTAAGCCGTCGTGCACATTGCCACCTAATGGCGTCCCCGGTTTTAAACAAAATGTGAAAGCGTGCAAGGTGTATTTTTGCTTTATTTAACAATAGAGAAGAACAGCAACTCAAAAAAAAAAGTAATAAAAACCCGTCCTTCCGAACAAAGCTCTCGCCGTCGTTCCCGTATACGCGCGCCCTCGCGCGCGAACGGTTGCGCGGCTCCGTCGGTCGATCTCCGTCGAGCACAGAATTTCCCTGGTCCTCGCACCCGGTTGCACAGGCGTCGCTCTCAGAAAGGTATGTGGGCGCGCACTCCGACCTCTCCCTGCGGCTTTCCCCGGTACGAGTGTCCGTCGAAGCGGCCGAAGCTCTGCGAGCCCTCGGCGTAGCCGGTCACCCGGCCGCCGTTCTTGGAGCGGTGCAAGTCGTACTCGCCGCGGACACCCACGTTGGCGTCGTAGTTGCGACCGTTGTTGCCGGACGCCGATCCGAACACGTTCAGCCGATGCTGCGGGACAGCGAGGAGGGCAGGAGGCGAGCAATGAGTGAGGAGACAGGGCGACACGCGCGAATGGGAACGCCGGCTTGAGACTCGTTCCTGCCCGGCAACAAGAACGAGACTTGTGAGGGATCGCGTTCAAACGCTCTAGCAGGTAGGGATCTACAATACTTAAAAAAAAAGAAAAGGAACTTGCAACGGCATCATAAGCAGACGGTTGGACCATGTCGGCAGATGCCGCAAGCGAATCGTGACGGAAGAAAAAGTATGAGCGAAGGCTTTAGCGGTCAACTGCAAACAGCGCTTGTGAACGAAAACCTCCGTGAATTCAGGCATAAATTATTTTCAGTTATGTAAAGTGCAAGCTGTATACATGTAGTACGCTGTGAGGAAAGCGTAAATACAGAAACCGTGCTTCGGCCACATAAACAGCCTTTCATTAGTAAAAATTTTACATTGCGCCGCACGTAAGAAAAAGTGATAATAATAATAATAATAATAATAATAATAATAATAATAATAATAATAATAATAATAATAATAATAATGTTAAATAAAACTCCTTTTATAAAACGACGCGAACATTCTGCGACTACTTAAATCCATATCGTCCATTATCTCCGTCCCGCTTGCAATGAATAGCGCGTATATGTTAATTGCCATTGGTTTGCCTACGTGACAGGAATATTACGCGGTGTACTTGCAAGTTACACACGCTGGGAGCACTTACTCGGGGAGGTTCCGGCTTGAAGTCAAAGTTTGGACGTCGTCTCTGTTGGAAACAAACAAAAAATGGTTGTGCCTTTATCGTTGTATAAGACTGCTGTAACACCTTCCCAGAAACATTGATAATGTGTACGAAAGCTATCACAATGCTTTTTTTTAATGCTCATGCAGTTTTACCTACCGGCAGTCGAATAAGCTGTGCGGCCTGCTTTGTGTAATAGGTAAAAAGAGCTCACTTTAGCAGGTTGAGTAGGACTAACGGTTTTAACAAGTTACACAGAACTTCTATACTTGTTTTTAGCTTTTCTTACATTTCTTCGCTTGGCCTGTCGTGGTGGCTCACTGGCCCCGTCATTGATCTACTGAAGTCATTGGTTCGACTCTTGGTCGCGGCTGCCTCATTTAGAGTTGGGAGGAATTCTAAAACGTTCTTGTACTGGTTTCTGGATGGACGTCAAGAAACTAGGCCACGGTGCAGTTTCTGGTAATGGTTAAATCCCACAATGGGGTCTTTCCTCATTACTTCGGTGGTTGACATAATTTGTTGTTTATGAATAATGTCATATCAGACTGCAGGTGGCTACGGTCATATAAAAACACAACGTATAATGTGAATGAGCAATTACGAGTTACTAGTTGAAATCCGAATTAATATGAAAAGAAAGATGTACTCACCTGCCCGGCAACCATGGTGACAGCTTGAAAAAACAAAATGAGCGAAAGGACAGTTAGTAGATTTTTTCTTTTAAACAAAGCAAAAGAGAAAAACAAACATGCATAAAATATTTAGGGCAATTATGTAAAATCGCTCTAATTTAACAGGAAGCCTATTTCGAAAATCTTACACGGTGTAATTTCATTCTATTTGCAAAAGTACGAATGGTTTTTTTTTTATTTTCTTCCTTTCATTCTTTATTTATTTATTTATTTATTTATTATTACGAAGACAATTTTATTCCTGAAGGACGTTAACAAGCTACAAAAATGCTGCTTAAACACAATAAGATGACGTTAATATTTTCGCACGATTATGGTTTATATTGTATAGGTTTAGAAACAAGCATGAAGTGATAACTGACCATTATATTCGGACTCACCGAACTGTTAAGCCAAAGAAAGCAAGTGGTCTTTGAAGCCACACCTAAATATGTGTTATCAGGGGCCGAATACTGGGAGCTTTTTCGTTCTTAAGTGCTCTTTACCATGGGCCGGTCGCCTTCGCTAATAACGTGTCCCGCATAACGAGCGGGGGGAATTTGTTCTTAAGAAACAATTCTACCGCAAAAGCCTTTCCCGAATAGGGGCCCACGATATTCCATCGCTTACGCTACGTAAAAAAAAAAAAAAAAACAGAACAAAAAAAATACACAAGAGAAAACAAAAGCACATGCATGAAAGCTTACCTATCAGCAGTACGAAAACACAAAGTGACACACGGCACATGCTTGCAGGATACTGCGCAACAGAGGACTCTCCAAGGCACACGTGGTGAGCGTAGAGCAGGAGTGAATGACGGCTGGCGGGCGTCGCTCAGACATTTATACTCGATCCGCCTCGTAGCTCAAGGGAGCGCGGATCAAACTTCATTTGGCTATGCCTCTCTTTTTTTTTTTTTTTTTCTTGATTCCGCGAGCTCGCATCAACTCTTGTTGGTTCCGTTATTACGTCCCGCGTATAGCTGCATCCGGACGGACGCAGAGAGGTTGCCACGCTACCGGGCAATACGCCACCGACCACGAGCGCGTGCGGGATCATCGGGCAAACGTCGAGGCGGCTTAGTTTCCTCGACGGGTTCGCACGAGACGCGCGGTCGGGATTCCCCCCTCCCGGCAAGCGCTCGCCCTTCGGTTCCGTGATACGCGTCTGACGCGGGTCGGTCATTCAACGCTTAGCAGTTCCTGGTTTGTCGGGAAGATGGAAAAAAAGAGCGCGGCATTGCACGAGTTCATCTTCGAAACCGACCGCGTGAATCCAACGCGGAGCCTTGCCGTGATGACCGAGAGTGATGGCTTTTGCCATTTGCCGGCAGTTAGCCGTGCTGGGACGCATCCTTTGCAGAGAACAGCTCTATTTAGTTCTTCTGTAAAGTTGTTTTGTTGCCACTACGCAACAGCGTTGGCAATGCTCGAAATGTATGTTAGTCACACCACCGAGGATACGTGAATGACGTGACAGGTTGTTTCGAGCTGTAATAACGCGGTTTAAGTATGTGCACATTGTTTCTTCTCGCCATTATGAACCCCCTCTCCCTCTTTTACTAGCCGACCACAAAGTGATCTCGTTATCTTCCTGTGTTTGTATTACTGTCTTTTGCTGGTTACAGTGTTCAGTACAGGGATGACTAAAGAAACGGAGATAATGGGCCCAGAAGCATGCATTACCCATATAATGGCTAACTCTGACATTCAAACGAGTGAAAGGAATTGCTGGGTGCTCAATCAGACGAGCATCCGGTTTGCTACCCTACACTGGGGGTAAGGGAAAGGAGGAAAAGGAAGGGGAAAATAAGAAGAGACTGAGCCCTGAGTATACGCCGGAGTATGCACAGGGACACTATAAGCGGTCTCAAACAGGTGCACATCAAGCAGCGTACTAGTGCACGAAACGTTTTTTGTGCAAACGATATTTTCTAACTTGGTTACTACCATGTACTTATTTGTAGGGAAAGCAAAACTCTTTAAATGGACAGAAATGGTTAGATAAAACTGCAAAGCTCGTTAAGCCGGAGTTCGCGTGTTTATTGTGCACTCACTTCTGCATGAGACACGCAGGCGAATCAGCTTGCTTGTATACCTCAGAAATATAGCTCTCAGCGTGATGAATGTGTCATTGTCCGGTGGTAAGAGTTCCATGAATAGAGCAGCAGATTCTGGGAATCGAAGCCAACACCACCGACTGCTCTGTGCTCCAGCAATGCGATTGTATTCGACGGCCGTAAACATTTCTGTCTGCATCACTGCTATCACAATGCAGTGGCGCTTTCTCTCATGGACACCAAGTTCGCTTTTCATATTTCCGTCTTTTAAGTTGTTGACACTCTGTCAACAACTTAGACCAACTTACATGTTCAAGTGTCTTGTGCTAGCCACTTGTACATGTAGCCTTGAGCAAACGTGCTAACAACCTTTGTCGTCTGGAAAATGAGCGGTTTAATAAGCGTCCTTGACGTCTGGAAGGCTCAACAGGAAAGAAGTCTGCTCCCGCCTCGACGCGCTTTACTGACGGCGTCGTGAGTTCGACCTTGACCTATCTGTACATGACCGCGTGCGCTGCTGGATCGTTTCTGCTTCGACATTTTAGCACGATTTATCGCCGCTTCAGCGCTCATTGTGAAGAGAGGGCATGATGGCAGAAACTGGCCTCCCAGTGAATTGATAACGTATTACAAAACACTCATGCTGGTAAGCCTTGATACAGGCCTATGTTGCGCTCGATCTAGCCCGTTGCTCAATCTCTGGTGTATGTTGTGAACAAGCGGTTAGAGAGAGGGAGCTGTAACGGCTGTTTTGCCCACATGTTCATATTCCGAATCAAAGGTAATTTTTTTCTGTACATAATTATTATTATTATTATTCTATCTACAGATACATGGATGAGAGAACGAGCATATAGAGAAAACCCATTAAATTTCGCCGCAAGTTATGAATCAAAGAGATGACAATTTTACTAAGCATATTGAGCGATGATGATCGATCAATTGATCGATATTTGATTCCTGCACAGTGCTACTGTTACTCTACTAAGTCGCCAGTCCACGGTACACGTTAGCGTTATCACAATAAACGAGGATATTTATTGCATATTTCGTTGATACTCGTCAGAGCTGTTCGATGCGAAATTGGTGAATAAATCCAATAACTAATTATTCTACTGCCCGCTCTGCATTTGTAGGCGTCGTTAGTTGCAGCAGTATTCCGTGGATCTACAAGACGGACGCATCTTTCGGTGTTTTCAGCAATTTTTTCATAGTTATTTTTTCTTCAAAGGCTAAACAAGAGCGAATACGTGTGGTGCTGAAACACTGCAGAGCTTAAATGTCGGCTGTGCTTCGTTCCTTGTCACGTGACTAAGTAACGATACTTATGCGACTTCGAATGGCGCCTTCGCTGTGAAGAACGTATTTTCTTTCATTTTCTAGAAATTAGATACATCTGTCTAAATACACAGCTTTAGAAAACTTTTTGGCGTTAATATTATGAGGGGAGGGGGGCACAAAATGGATACTAGATAGCACTTGTCTTTACCATCTCATCGATTCAGTAGTTTGTAATTTCAGTGTATCTTCCACTCAGTATTCAAGATACGCCCTTCGTCACTGTCAGGTGCGATATCTGCGCGCAACGAGCTCGTCGCGGCAGACGCGACATGCGCAGATGGCCGGTCCCGCCCATTTCGACTGTCTCACAACGTTATGGGCGGCAGGCTTACAGAGTAAGAAAAAAAAAAACAACGAACGGGAACGCGGCTCTCAAGGTTGACGTGTCAAAAGTAAACAACCGGCAGCGCCTTTCTTGAAGCTATCTTACAGCATGCATGGTTCGCTTTAGAATAAGAAAGGCGACATTTTACAAAAGTATAATACTCTACTCAAATACTTTTTTATGTGGTGATTAGTAACTCAACTTAGATACATTTTCTGCGTATCTTGCACAAGCCTGGGACACTTCTGTGTGACTCACGCTGAGCTCGTTCACTGAAAAGTGTTTTTTTTTAATTAAGTGACAAAGTGATCGACTTTCATGGTGTGCCTTTTAAAAAGCCTTCCGTAAGCATATTTTGTGTTCTTATTTTTCACAGCCATCCGGCGTTCGCCACAAAGGTATCAATGTAGGTTGGAATTTGAATGTTACTGGTATATATAGTGTCGTCAGGCATCATGCTTTCGACGACGCCGATGTTGTGCTTATACTGACAATAGAACACGAACTTAATGTTGCTGCATTTCTAACCACCGCACTGCTTCGTTGCCGTATTTTCATGAAAATGGCTAGCATAAGGAATTGAGTTTAGCTGTGGGATGGACTATCGCTGCTTACTTGAGATCGTTGCAAGCTCGACGCTTGTTTCCAAACGATTTCTTATACAACGCAAAAACCAAACTACGGCTTCCAATTCACATCAACGGGAGGTCGTGTACAGTGCGAACTTACAGTATATTAGTAAGTCCCACTCAGCGCTACTTACTTCCGAATCTTTGCTGTGATGTTTCCCTTATTAGAAGAATTATACATTTGTCTAGTGTTTCTTTTGTGTAATCATTACTTTTTTTCTCGTTAAGCTTCACGCATGGCATTGGCAATGGCCGATTGGGTACGTTGTTAGCGACATCCATAAAGGAGTGAAGATTTCTGTTAGGGGGCACCATTGTGCGAGATGTTCACGCCGTCATCGAAAACTGTAGGCGAGGTCGCGAGGCGAACCGTTGACGAAGAAAAACGCGGCAAGATGAAAGCCGCAGCGATGTTTATCACTCGCCCAATGCTTTAGCATTCAACTCGACAATGGATCGGGGTGCGTTCTGTGGCAGGGGCTCCTCGCGGATGAAGCCCCCCCCCCCCCCCCCCCCCTTTCCGTCCAGATATTTAGTCCCAAACATCCGTTGGCATGGGTTCAAGTGGTCGTACCGGTTTGGTATTACACGTGCCATGAAGAAAAATAACAATTGAAAGAGAAAATAACTGAGCCATTATTTCGTAGGGGTCTGCTTTTTAAAGATTTCACGCTGCACGGGCAAGCACCTGTATGCAACGTGTTACACTTATGCGATAGTGCCTGCGCGGGTGGGTTGGTTGGTTTGCCCATGCGCGATAAACAAGTGTCGAGGGGGATCACTCTGGCTGCCTTTGTGACGGACGAGATAAGATATATCTGGATTTCCCGCGACTGAACCTACGCAGGCGTTGTTTTTCGGGCTTTGCTATGTTTTTTTCAGACGCCACATGACCCGCATCGTCGCACTGCTGCCATTTTCGTATAACACGAGTAGAATTAATTCTTTATCACTGCAACAGCAATCTTTGCGCACGTTTCCTTTTTTTTTATCGCCAGAAAACTTGTCTCTGTCTCTCTGTTCTATGGGGTTTATTGTCCCTAAACTGCAAAGTGGTTTACGAGGGACGCCGTCGTGGGAAACTTTTGATTAACTTTGACCACCTTCGGTTTTTTTAACGTGCGCCCAAGGCACGGTACATGGGCCCTTTCGCGCTTTGCCCCCATCGAATTTTCTGCCGCCGCAGCCCGTACAGAACCCGCGACGTCGTGGTCAGCAGCGCAATTGCATAGCCACTTAGCCACCACGATGTGTAAGCTTGTCTCTGCCCTCCGGTTGTTCGTAGCAGTACTAGCTGCAGCTGAAACTTGGCCTCAATGACACAGACACTGGAGGTCTTCTACAGCCTGCTACACATACGCTAGTAATTGTTAAACGTATCTATTTCCCGCTCAACGCTGCATGAACAAATGAAGGGTTTCACGTACTCAACATTTCGTGGAGCGAAGATGACTTCTCGTGTCAATGCTGTTTCTTTGATGTAAAATTTTGGGAGTGCGGAACTTAGTGGCCGTTGGATATTCGATTCATTGAGTGCGGGAAGGGACGCGCTACACCGGCAGGTTTCGTAGAAGCGCTTAAGTACACCCGAACATTTAGTGAACGCTTGCATGCGGTCTCACGGACACGATGTTCGTACTTCTGTCTCCTTCTCTCGAAAATGACCATGACTTATGAATGACAATTTTTCGTAAAAAAAACATGCCTCGCCAAGGTCAATTCACTCACGCGTGCTGCTTATGTGCCCCTAGAAGCCCATCTGCGTGATAAACGTGTAATTGCGCTAGTGAATTCAAATATGCGCAGCCTGATGATGCCACGCGAAATATCGTTACATTCGGGATAGTGCGATCACCAAGATTGTCAAGGTGTACTAAGTGCGTGGCGCGAAATATGAAATCGTTGGGATATATCCTATTTTATGAAAGACCTTGAAGTCGTGTTAAATCTTCATGTGCCGTGAATTCATGGCTCGCGTTGCTGCGGAAAACAAAAATGCGTTCAGTGGTATAGCGAGTGTTCGGTGAAATCGTTACTGTCATAAATTTAGCTTTCTAATTAAGTAGCTGTCTTTCACGACGGTTAATATCGGTTTTCTTCTACCCTCAAAAGAAGTTAACTAGAAGTTTTGCGAGCAAAAAGCGCAGGAATATTCGCGGTTTACCATCTCCCTCGTTCCTCGCATATATGTGTTTACGCGGGGATGCTGATAAGTTTCTGGCTTTGCCCCCTTCTAAATGAAATAGGAAAAAAAAAAGAGTCTGGGGCCATATTACGGCCTAATATCTTATAATTTAGCTGTGCAAATATCATATGTATGCCATTATTGGACCTGTTCTTTTTTTTCTTCCAGCGAGATGCTGTGATGGCAGAAACGCAAGGAAATTTCACGTCGTCGGAGTTACGAGCCGTAATTAAGTTTTGATTTCTAAAGGGAAATTCAGGCAAAAGGACATTCACACTGAGATCTGACAAGCACTGGAGGAGAAGCGTCTTTCCTAAAGCTCTGTCAAAAAATGGGTGTCTCTTTTGAAGACCGGGCACTTCACCATTGAAGATGAGCCCCTCAGTGTGCGTCCTCGAACCTCAACTGGCCAGGCAACCTGCGATGCTGTTCATTTAGCTGATTGTTGACAACGGGCGAATGACCACCATTATGGACACCTCACGGGCGCGTGTGGAGGTTATTGTCTCCGCCATCCAAGCTTTCAGTGAAGTGGCTGCCGAAATGTTTGAACAGTGAATTGGAAGAAACAATGATTTGAAGCAGCCAAAGCCATTTTGGCCCACTTTGAAGCTGCACGGAACATTTTAGCTAGGTTAGTGACTGAGGATATAAACCTCGCTCCACATCTATGATCCAGAAACGAAGGAACACTCAAAGGAGGGGTGCAACAGTACATCTCCACCACCGATGAAGTTCTGCACTTAAAAATGAGCCCAAAAAATTGATGGCGTCCATTTTTGTGGGACGAGGATGGTATTCTGTTTATGGACTACCTAGCTCATGGCTCTATTATTACCAGACAATGTCATGTTTACCTCCTAAACCAATTGAGGGAGGCAATTTAGAGAAAACGTCGTGGAAAGTTGACCACAGGGATTTTTTTTTCTTCTGTCCTACGATGAACCTGCGCCCCTGTGGCTTCCAAATTTAGCTTCCTGGGTATCCATTTGGTCCACCATCTACCCTACTTACCTTACCTGGCCCCCTTCAGACTATTATCTGTTCTCAAACTTGAAGAAACCTATGAAGGGGCTGAGGGCTGGTTTGAGGCCCACCCCAAGGACGTTTATTTGAACGGCCTAGAAAAGCTGCAACTGGGCTATACCAATTCAGCGCATCAGTCTCTCTAAATGGGGAAGGGGGGGGGGGGGGTATATGTTGAATAAATGTGTTATTTCGTAACCCTGACTCTCTTCTTTCCGGTGGAAGCCAGAAACTTATCAGCATGTATAACATGTATATGTATACATATGTATACATGTATAACAGAAAAAAACCTGCAACAAAACAGCGCATTGTGCAGACACTTTGAGAATGTCGTTTCGCTAGGGCAAACGACACACTGTATTCGCGAGAAGGATGTCAGCGCGGTCAACGCAACGCTAGGTGGAAAGCGGAAGAAGCGGGGTCTTTCCTGTCTGGCTCGCCGATTAGCGTCCGCTCGTCATCGAGAGCGGCTCGTGCCCTGCGGGAAATACCGGCGGCGTGCAAGGTTTCAACAGATAGCACGCCGATCTCTCGCTCTCGTCCCATCGCAGCGGCGCTTTATAAGCCACCGCGGCTGAGGACCACGGGTCTTACTTTTTTTTTTCTGAAGAGCAGAGGAACAGCCAGCGTCCGCTCAATTCCAGGCGTCATGTCTTCGAGGATAGTTGCCGTGTGCTTGCTTTTCCTGTCTGGTGAGCGAAAAATTGCGAAGCCCTCACCTTGCAACTTTCTCGCGCTGGATTCTGAGCACAATTGACCCAATACCGTTTGCAGCATCGTAGGAAGCGGTTTCCTGTTGTTTTTATCTTTGCCAAACGCTGTTGTAGTCGTGCACTGTATACAGGCTGCTGATGCCGACTGGCTTTTTGCCGAAGGCCGAGTGCATTGGCGCGTTTAATCTGCTGCCTGGTGTCTGCAAAGGAATACCTCGTCTACATTTCCCCTAGCGCTGTTTTGATATATACTAAAATTAATGCGAGAAGGTTAGCCACAAAGATAATATATGGGTGAGCATATATGGGTGTAATGCTGGGATGAGCAAGTGTGTAGGTTTGTGTAATATTCGACTAAACATTAATTTCTTTTCTTTTTTTTTTGTCTTTTCAGTGATTGCCCTCATCGACGCGCAGCACGTGGTAAGCGATATTTCTCATAAAAACTGCCACTTACCAAGAATGCGACAATGCGTTGCCTCGTGAATTAAGGAGGTTATAGCATGCACAGCTGCAATAACCAACCAAAGATGCACTTTGTTTACGTATACTATTCTTTTTGCTTTATGTAAAAACTGCTTGGTGACGTCGTGGAATAACTTAAAGACATTGGAAATTGTGTGTGTGTGTGTGTGTGTGTGTGTGTGTGTGTGTGTGTGTGTGTGTGTGTGTGTGTGTGCGCGTGCGTGCGTGCGTGCGTGCGTGTGCGTGTGTGTGTGTGTGTGTGTGTACGTTTGTACGTTTTCCCTTACATTCTGGGTTTCATGTAACCATATTGCAAAGAACGAAATGACAGAGCGTCCTTCGGTTACGACTGCTCGGTGCTACTGGTTTATTCCAACCTTCTGTCCGCTGGCTCGTGCGCGGGATGGTGACGCTCTTCTTTCTCTTCTGTTCTACACATTCTTGAAATGGGAAGCAGCAGCATTTTTTTTATTAAGAGGTGCATTTGCTGCATCTCTATAAATGACTGCTGTGTTACGCGACTAAGAGCAACGACATCATTCATGTTTATTTTGCAGAGGCCCGACACCATTCGAGTGCCGCCACCACGCATTCACCTGCCGAAAATACCACCGCCGCCAAGGGTACGTATCGACGAGTCGTGCTCGTATTTATCAACACGTTTGTTGCTAAGGCATCGCTTCGGGAGAGTGCTCTTGAATCTCCCATTCTCGTATTACAAAGGTGCTAAAGATGGTACCTCTACTTAAAGTATCGTTTTGCGCATCTTTTTCATTGCTCCTCAAAAGGTCCAAACCGGTGCAGTTGTTTTGCTTAAGAGAGCGAAAATTGTGCAGCACAGTCAACGTTTCCAAGCCGTGGTGGCCTCTCAGCTTGCTATTCGTTTGTTTTATTTCCTTTTTAACTCTTTGTTTTCTTTCCTTGTTTTTTGCTGATGCAGTAATAATAATAGAAATGAAGTATATCTGAAGGCAGTGTAGCAATGCTTCCTGGTCCCAAAAACCAAAAAAGTGGGGTGAGGGGAGGAAGGTGGGTGTAGAAAAGCCGACCGTTTCTCATTTATGTAACACGATTTTAATATTAACAAACAGGACATATTTAGGCTTAACCTCATATACCGCAGAAGAAACGCAGCCTTCTGATAAGTGACTTGGAAAGCATACGAAGAGCTTGCGTATCGTGTTACTGTTAGAGAATATTTAAAAAATAACGACATTACACCCGCATTGCGGCTCTATAGCCAAACTGACTTCGTGCGAAAAGCATTGGGTCTGATTAGAATGGTCGCCCGTGACTGAGCGAAGTCCTCGTTGCCTTCTCCTTCGCTGTCGCGGTTGGCCGACCGCTCGTTCTTATATGCAGGGTTCCTTTTTTTTTTTGTTTTAGCTGCGTACGAATTTTAAAGACTGCCTCTGACAAATAACCCAATTCTAAACCTTGATCTAAATTACTCCATAAGGCGGCCATTATTTCTACGATCAATCGGAGTGCCTAATTGAGTGAGCAACATCCTTACGCTAATTAACTATTTAATTAATTATTTTATGGCGCATAGTTTACGAGTTGTAGTTAGTGAGTCCTCAAGGCGTATCCGCTTGGAACGAATTCTCAGAACTGCACCAGTTTAGAGATGTTAATTTTCAAAGTGAATAGGCCTTGCGGACTCGCCGGTTATAATCCGTAGGCTGAAATATGAGCCGTTCAATAATAATAAAAAATATTACTTAGCGTAATTACGTTAATTATTCAATTAATCACTGATTTCTCGTAGAGGTAACGGCCGCCTCGTCGAGTACTTTAGACCAAGGGTTAGACTTGTGCTAACTTTTACACAGGCAATGTTAAAAATTTGGTGCAGGCAAAGGAAACGTCCTATATATAGGCACAGGCGTTGCATGCTCCCGGCATAGGATACACCAACCGTTATTTTGCAAGAAATTTCGTAACTTTCGTTTTCTCGCCGAACGTCTGCTACCCTCTTTAGTTACAGTTACACAAGGCTTCTTATTTGGCACCCATTTCCGCGCACTGGGGTAGTGTTTTACTTACGGGCAAAGGCCATAATGATGACCAAATGAAGCACCGCAGGGCTTGACTTTTCCACGACTGACTTCTCGTTCATGTGCAGACGCGGATCGATGTGCAAGGAGGTGGTGGGCGGTCCCAGCACAGCGTGAGTGGTAGCATTCACCATGACGTGTACCGCCCCAACCGTGGTCCCACAATCTCCATCTGGGGTCAGGGCTCGCACCAGCGGCACCCGGCCACGGGCACCCAGGGCCAGGGCCAAGTTGGAGTTGGTGTCGGGATCCCCATAGGAAGGCGACGAGGATAAACATCAGCGCTTTAATCTCTTGCGTGCCAATTATTTCCGAAATAAACATGTGCTAGTCTACCTTTTGCATTTTCTGCTTGCTTTCTTTTTTTCTTTATACTTTGCTGAGGTATTAAGAACATTGCTAGTTCCGTTAAAGAATTCCATGTGGTCAAAATTAATACTTAGTCCTCCGCTACGGCATGCCTCATAATCATGTCGTGGTTTTGTCACGTAAAGCCCTAGAATTTAATTCAATCGATAAGTCGGAGGATCCGGTAAAACACACTTGCCAGCAGGCCCACACGCAGACAAGCTATGTGATATATATATAAGTAGCTTTAAAAGCTATCTTTATCGATCTTGGAAATAACTGGTTCAAGCAGCGTGGCCCTAGAATGGCTTAGAGCAATAAAGAAACAATCGTTGCTTGCATGTACTAAATCACTCAAATTCTGCGCATTTTCATTAACGTTTGCCAGTTATGGGAATTCTCTCGGACTGGTCGTGGCATCGATGTGCGTAACGCAACCAAAAACCTAGTACATGGCCACCAGGATCGGCTCAGAGTAGTGCCCGCACCAGTTGCTTCTTAAAAATTTAATTCTTAGTTTTACGGGGTAAAAAAAAAAAACTGCATATGATTATGAGGCGCGCTGTACTGGTGGAACTCGGGATTAATGCTGACCATTTGAGATTTTTGAAACTGCATCTACATGTAAGAATACGAAAGATTTTGCATTTCGCCCCCATCAAAATATACGGCCGCCGCTGCCGGGATTGATTCCGCGACCTCCAGCGCAGCAGCGCGACGGCATAGCCGCTAAACTACCGCGGCGGGTGCCAGCGGCCCATCGAAAGGTGTCACTGAACGAGCACACCAACTCTGTCTGCAATGACGCCATACCTGACCTTACGTTCGTTAAGAACATGGAGCATGATTCATGGACTAACACAAACAAGAATTTTGGCAGTGATCATTACGCAATAGAAGTCAAACTGGAAGTTGGTAAAGGCCTAACTCGAGAATTCCAAGTCGTAGATTGGTACCTTTTTCGTAAGAAACCCAAAGCGGAAAAGAAACCACCAAACTCAACCTCAGAGACTGGTGCGAGGGCATCAGAAGGGACATCAAAACAGCGTCCAAAAAGATTGTTACAGACAGTAATGTGGAGGCAATGGACTCTAAAGTTACCCACTTAATAGAGGCCAAGGAAACCATAACCCGAAAGTGGTTGGTCCAAAGGCTAAATCGAAGGCTGAGAAAAAGAATCGCAGAACTTAACAAACAAATCGAACAACGTTGTGACGCCCTCTGCAAGCAACAGTGGGATGAGTTTTGTGAGTCAATCGATGGGCAGATATCAAACGGCAAGGCGTGGAAGCACATCGAGCATCTGCTGGATGAAGAAAGCACTAAAGCCAACCAGAGACACAGCCTTGCCCTAGCTATACACATAGCCCTTAGGAATCGGCCCATCGAAACAGTCACCAAGCAACTAAGTGACAGATACCTACCAGTTAGAAATGAGCAGTACTAACCACTTCCATCAGAATACAGGGGAGCCCCTCAGCCTGAACTCGACCAACCCTTGACCACATCTGAAATCCGGAGGGTGTCGAGTGAACTAAATCGAAAGTCAGCCCCTGGTCCTGATGGAGTAACAAACAGATCACTCAGCAATCTCGACGAGTCGTCAATTGAAGCACTAACAGACATCATCAATGAAGCATGGAGCTCAGACGAAGTCCCAGAAGAATGGAAAACCTCATAAGTTATACTAATACCGCAACCGGGTATACCCCCAAGCTTGGAGAACTTACGGCCACTATCACTTACATCATGCGTCGGAAATGTCTCTGAACACGCAATCCTTAATAGGCTAAAAGACAATAATATATACACACAACATGCTGGATTTTAGATCTGCACCTTGCACGCAGGATGCAATGAAACAAATGAAACACCACATACTCGATGGATATTCAAGAGATACCAAGGCCATACTCAGATTAGACTTGGAAAAAGCGTTCGACAACATCAAGCATGAGTACGTCCTCAAAACGATAGAAGACATTGGACTAGGGTTGACGACGTATAACTACATCAAATCCTTTCTCGAAGCACGCACGGCGAGGATAAAGGTCGGAGACAAACTCGGAAGTGGTTCAGCTCGGAGATCGAGGAACCCCCCAAGGATTGGTCATCCCCCCCGTTCTTTTCAACTTTTGCATGATTGGTCTGTCCAGAAAGCTGGGCAACATTATGGACATTGACCATACCATATATGCTAATGATCTCACTATATGGTGTGCTGGTGCCATTGAAGGACACATACAGGATGCGCTTACTGAAGCGATCAGGACGGTGGAGGAATACCTGAGACCCAGTGGACTCAGGTGCTCCCCACACAAATCGGAGTTGCTACTTTATAGACGTGAAAAAGGGGGTATGCCTAAGGGCTGGCAACCCATCGGAAAGCGATATACACCTACTTACAGAAAATGGTGTCGATATACCCAGAGTCAACGTCATCAAGGTACTAGGCTTTTCCATTGATGCAAACGGCGGAAACCACACGGAGCTCAAGAAAACCACCCTTAAAACGAATAATGCGTACAGGATGATCAGGCACCTGGCAGGAAGGCACAAGGGCACGAAAGAAGATAACCTCATCTTGGTTAATCAACTCTTTCGTACTCTGTCATATTTCATACACCGCTGCCATGTACAAATGGACGCAGGTTCAACTCAAGAAGCTTGACACGCAAATCAAGAAGCTTCCTAAAAGTGCATTGGGGCTCCCAATTCGAACCAGTACTGAAAATTGCTTATGTTAGGAATACACAACACGACCACGGAGATATCAGAAATATCACAAATAGCGAGATTATCTACAACCAGCACGGGAGGATCAATCCTAGACAGGATCATGATCAACCCCCTTACGGATCTATAGCAGTACACTAAAGTTCATCAAGAATTCACCAACAACATAATTGTCGCAGCACTACCCAGGAATATGCACCCAACACATAACATAAACAGGAGGGTTGCATGAGCCAGGGCGTTAATCAAGAAAATGGATAAAGGGGGCAGATGAGCCTGATTTGTTGATTCGGCTGCCTACAAGAGTCGAATTAAGTTCGCGGTGGTGGTAGTGGGTCACCAGGGCGAATGCATCAACTGCGCCACGGTTTGCACTAGCAAACCTGAAGTCGCTGAATAAGTGGTCATGCATTAGCACGAACAGACGATAGATACACAGAAATATATGTTGACACGAAAACGGCTATTAGAGCTTTCAACAGGGGCAAGATTGCTCCACAGGCTCAGAGGATAATTAACACAAGACAAACAAATGTTACACATTACATTTATTGGTTCCCAGCACCCCTTGGTTGACTTGATGACATTCCCGTCAATCCAAATGAATCGGCCAACAGTGTCGCCCGCGAACTTACAGACCGGGCCGCTTTCACATATGGCTTTGATTCTGCTGGATTGGAGAACCTACAGAGAGATATGCTCGTGACATACACTGTAATTACAAAACATAACTGCATGGCAAGGAGGCAGTTTGCAACCCCTCGCTATAGAGTAAATAGAGCACAAGCAGTTACACTTAGGCAATTACAAACACAGTCCTAATATTCACCTGCAGAAATGAAGGAATGGTATAACACTGCAGACATTAATATTATATGCAAAGCATGCAAAAAGGAGATACGCATGCTCGAACATATGCTCTGGAAGTGTGGGTCGTTCGGCCCTGGCATTTCCTGGAATCGGTTTTCAAGAATGATCAAATCCCACGATCGTATCCTTCAAGTTCTGGCTGTCCAGCACGCCCGTGATAGGGCTAGGAGGCTTGACCTCCCGGTCCCAACATGGGACTAGCCAGGTAGATGGCAACACTTTGTACAGGACCTGAATAAAGTTTTTTCCTCCCCTCCTCCTCCGAGCACACTAAAATTACCACGTCGCAACCATTTTTAAAGGATACAGTGCCTTCAAAGTTAAACTATCAATTTTTTTCAAAATTCGGCAGCAAAGCTCCTGAAACACGCGAAGGACAAAGCATGCTGCACGCTTGGTAATGCACCGTCTCGCGTCGTCGCCTTGCTGCTTTCGCAGTTTGGCTTCTTCGGCTCGTTTTCGACGCTTAGCTCAAACTCGCGCCAACGATATTTCTCTTCGACTTCACGTTGCATCCTCTCAGCAGGGTATTGAAACGTATGCTGTTCTGTGCGTTGTACGGGTGATTTCGATGTATGTATGCACTGTTGACTTCACTTTGGTGAGCGGCGCTTGTGAGCCATTGCTTACGGTGGTATGAGCCATTGAGAAGGTCACGTGGTTTTTTGTACCACTCGCCTAGACGCCGCGTTTCTGTACGTTGTATGCGTGATTCCAATGAATGTATGTACTGTACGCGTCACTTTGCAGAGTGTTTCTAGCCTCTGCATTGCAAAAGGGCCGAGCCATTGCATTTTTCGCTTGCTTAGAGGGGTATGAGCCGTTTGTGATGATAGTTTTCGTACCTTTGGAACGGACGGCGTGTTTTTTTCCAACGCCATCGAAGGTATGAGCTACTTAAGGCTCTCGCCTTAATAAAAAATGTCATGCCGGCTTTAGCGTCCACTTAGTGGACAATTGTGTCCACTTTAGTGGACGCACAATTTTCGCAAGCAAGTGCACTCAACAAATACATAATTATCAAACATTTGTCAATTAGTTATTCTAATTTCTCGATTATGGCATATGCTCTGTGGGGATTCACGAGTTCGCCGGCGCCAATGCGCGGGCGCATTCACCTGTTCTGCCATCCCTATGCCTCACCCCCTTCTCACCCGCAACCGGCTGTCAGCGGTGGCGCTCCACTCACAATGGTTCGCGGTGAAGGCGGGGCATTACTTTCGTGGCGGGAGCGCAGGGAGCGTGTCTCTTCTCTCTTTAGACTGCGCCGGGTACGTACATGCTTCCTCTCGTCCGCCGACACCTTTGTGACTAAGGGCGGCTCGCACGAACATTTAATACCGAAAATAGTAACGAATTTAGGAACGCGTTCTTGAATGTTCCATAGACAACGCCTAGTCCGCAAAAGAACGCGTTCTTAAATTAGTTATTATTTTGGGTGTTAAATGTTTGTGTAAGTCGCGCTAGAACTCGAGCTCGCGCACAGTGCCTTTGCCCGTGCGGGGAGCGCGTACCTCGTGTTGTTCCTATCCCGACGCTAAGCCGAAGAACGGGTGCCTCGTACTCGCGCGAGGTCGTGCCACGCCGAGCCGCACTTATCGGAGGCCCAAGCCGAAGGAGATTGCCCGAGCTCTCGCGAGTTGGCCCTATGGTTATCGCGAGAGCAAGTAGCATAGCCGCCGGCACTTTTCCCAGCGGCGTGTCCCAGCTTGAGCCTGTGCTCTCGCAGCGACGTGCTATAGGCGCCTCTGGCTGTTATTTTCGCCCTGGGTGCGGGACCCCTTTAAAAGAATGGAGAATGGAATTAAAAGAATGGAGCTGTTTTCGAATTCGATTGTCAAGTTTCGAATATAAGTATATAGCATAATCACGGAAAAATTAATTAATAATTTCTTCATAAATGTGTATTTACGTACATTATTAGCTGCACTTGCTCGCGAAAGTCGTGTCCATCAAAGCACATACAGCACCATTAGAAGGAGCATTTGCGTAGCTAGTGGAGCTTTTCTTTTTCTTAGTAAATCTAGTTTAACTTTGAAGCCCTATACGTACATTCATATTATAGTAGAAAGCTACCTAGGGACTGAATGTATTATGTGTGGCCATATGTACACAGAAAACAAAATAGTGAAACATTTTGGTCCAGCTGCCACCAGCATATTCCGTCCATTCATGCAGCGAGCGCTTAATTTCACCCTAAATTCTATTCATTCATTCAAGATATATACTTTCAGGTACCGAAGCTACAACAGAAAGGAATAGGGAAAGTAAAAAAAAGAGGGACATGCAGCTAGCGATATCAAATATATAAAAAGAAATGTGCAGGGCTTTTTGCAAGGCGTTCTTGAATTGTTCAGCACTCAGCGAGTTACGGCCTAAATGGTGGCGCGAATGGGATTCCATCCGACGCTTCCTTTAGGGACAAAATAATCGTTACACACATATGTGCGAGAAGATTGTAAACCCACGTTGCAACGGTGACCGGCTGTAGCTAACATGTATCGCAATGGGGATTAAAAGAGCGCCTTTGAGAGCACAGTTGTAATGGTCGATTTTATTTAAAAAATTCAGGCGATAGAGTTTACCACGGAGGGAAAGTTCAGGTTAATTTAGTGGTTGCTCCATTTGCAGGACGCTATAGTAACCTGGACAATTTCATAATATTGTTACGTAGGAAGACGCAGACGAAAAGCTATGTACAAATATATTTACAAGGAAAATACGCTGCGCTTGGCCAAGAGGCAACAGCCCGCGCTAGCTTCTAATCGTCGTCGTCGTCTTCACACTGCTGGCCTTTCGTGATCGCGCATATTGTGCCGTAGCACTACCCCCGGCTGCAAAAGCGCCGTCCCGGAGCGACTAAAGATCGGACTCGGAAGCAGTGTAGTAGGCCTTGAGCCTACTGACGTGTACGACATCACTAGATGCCACAGGAGAGGACGAGGTTGAGGCCACAGGAGCAATTTCGTAAGTCACAGGCGTCACCTGGCGCAGCACGCGGTAGGGCCCTGTGTATCGCGAAAGGAGCTTCTCTGAAAGTCCGACGTGACGAGAGGGCGACCACAGGAGCACGAGCGCACCAGGTGAAAACTGTACGTCACGATGGCGGGCGTTGTACTGACACTGCTGAGTGGTCTGTGAGGCCGTCAGTCGAGCACGGGCAAGCTGGCGTGCATGGTCAGCGAGGGCGATGGCGTCGCGCGCATACTCGCTTGTTGAGACCGCAGCAGGAGGAAGTGCCGTGTCTAGGGGCAAGGTAGGTTCGCGACCGTACAGTAGATAAAAGGGAGAAAATCCGGCGGTGTCGTGCCGGGAAGAATTGTACGCAAATGTTACGTAAGGAAGGGCAATGTCCCAGTCGTGGTGGTCCTTGGAAACGTACTTGGCCAGCATATCGGTAAGAGTACGGTTTAACCGCTCTGTCAGGCCATTGGTTTGAGGATGGTATGAAGTAGTCAGTTTGTGTTGAATGGAGCAGGAACGCACAATGTCAGCGATAACTTTCGAGAGGAAGTTTCGACCACGGTCAGTAAGCAGCTGTCGCGGGGCGCCATGAAGCAAGATAATGTCACGCAAGAGAAAGTCCGCGACGTCAGTGGCGCAGCTGGTAGGGAGAGCCCGAGTGATAGCGTATCGGGTGGCGTAATCAGTCGCGACGGCTACCCATTTGTTCCCAGAAGATGACGTGGGAAAGGGACCGAGCAGGTCTAATCCAACACGAAAGAACGGTTCCACAGGGACGGTGATCGGCTGGAGATGACCGGCAGGTAGCACCTGAGGTGTCTTCCGACGCTGGCAGGGATCACAGGCAGCAACATAGCGTCGAACGGAGCGAGCGAGACCAGGCCAATAGAAGCGGCGGCGGACGCGGTCGTACGTGCGGGTTACCCCAAGATGTCCTGAAGTGGGTGCGTCATGCATCTCAAAGAGCACAGTCTGTCGTAGCTGTTTTGGCACGACAAGAAGAAGGTCAGAGCCGTCAGGGAGGAAGTTCCTTCGATACAGAATGCCACCCTGGAGGACATATCGGCGAACGGATGCGTCGGTAGGTGTAGAGCGCAGACGCTCGATAAGTGCTCGCAGCGATAGGTCTCGGTACTGCTCATCGGCGATGTTACCGAAGGCAGAGACAGAGAAAATGCCGTTGGCGCTACTACTGTCGGCGTCGTCAGGCTCGTCGACCGGGTAGCGAGACAGGCAGTCAGCGTCCTTGTGTAGTCGGCCAGATTTATAGGTGACAGTATACGAATATTCTTGGAGGCGTAAGGCCCAGCGACCAAGTCTTCCTGTAGGATCTTTCAGTGAGCATAACCAGCAAAGCGCGTGATGGTCTGTGACAACGGAAAAGGATCGGCCATATAAGTATGGGCGGAATTTCGCAACCGCCCAAACTAGGGCCAGACACTCACGCTCAGTGATGGAATAGTTGCGCTCCGCGGGTGAGAGGAGCCTGCTGGCGTAAGCGATAACACGGTCGTGGCCACGCTGGCGTTGTGCCAGTACTGCTCCAATTCCGTGACCGCTGGCATCAGTACGGACTTCGGTAGGCGCAGAAGGATCGAAATGGGCCAAAACGGGAGGCGTTGTGAGAATGTCGATTAGATGAGAGAATGCAGAGGCCTCGTTATCGCCCCACTGGAAAGGAGCGTCTTTTTTCAAAAGGTCGGTTAGTGGTCGTGCTATGGCGGCGAAATTTCTCACGAAACGGCGGAAGTACGAACAAAGGCCGATGAAGCTGCGCACATCCTTGACACACTTCGGAACAGGGAAGTGCGTAACAGCATGGATCTTGCCTGGGTCCGGTTGCACTCCGTTCGCGTCAACGAGATGTCCAAGGACGGTAATCTGGCGACGGCCGAATTGGCACTTCGATGCGTTGAGTTGCAGACCGGCTCGCCGAAAAACGTCCAGGACTGCTGAGAGGCGCTCGAGGTGCGTAGCGAACGTTGGGGAGAATACGATAACGTCGTCCAAGTAGCACAGGCACGTGGACCATTTGAAACCGTGAAGAAGGGAGTCCATCATGCGTTCAAAAGTGGCAGGGGCGTTACATAGACCGAACGGCATCACTTTGAATTGATAAAGACCGTCGGGTGTGACAAAAGCAGTCTTCTCGCGGTCGAGATCGTCCACGGCAATCTGCCAGTAGCCGGAGCGAAGGTCAATAGAAGAGAAATAGCGAGCACCGTGGATGCAGTCAAGGGCGTCATCAATCCGAGGTAGGGGATACACGTCCTTTTTGGTAACCCTGTTAAGGTGCCGATAATCCACGCAAAAGCGCCATGAGCCATCCTTCTTTTTGACCAGTACTACAGGTGACGCCCATGGACTATATGATGGTTCAATAATGTTCTTGGCAAGCATTTTGCGAACTTCTGCGTGAATAACTTGACGCTCAGCTGGTGACACTCGATACGGGCGGCGATGAATAGGAGGGGCATCGCCGGTATTAATGCGATGTTTGACAGCTGTAGTTTGGGCTAAAGGACGATCGTTAAAGTCAAAAATATCGTGGTAGGAAAACAGAACGCGGTAGAGTTCACGAGCGTGCTCGGAGGGCAAGTCGGGGGCAATCATTTTCCGTAAGTCAGCGATGGTACAATTTGCCGACTGCGATGGTAGAGGAGTATCGGATGAAGTGTCGTCTACTGCAATGGATGCTACTGAGTGATCCTCGAATGAACAAAGCTGGGCCAAAGACATCCCACGTGGCAGCACTTGTGTCGTCAAGCCAAAGTTGACCACTGGCAGGCAGACGCAATTCGCCGTAATAGATAAAACTGTATGGGGTACTGTGATCCCATGTGTAAGGAGGACGTCTTGCATAGGAGCCGCGATGTAGTGCCCGTCGGGGACTGGTGGGGATGACACTAGGTCAACGTAGGTCAGTGCCGAAGGTGGCAAGCGAACGAAGTCGGCGGAACTGAGGCGACTGGGGTGTGGTTCAGCAGGATCCAGAACAGGCAGGTCAAGGCGGAGAGTACTGGCGGAACAATCGATGAGAGCAGAATGTGCGGAAAGGAAGTCTAAGCCGAGGATGATGTCGTGGGGACAGTGGGCGATGACTGTGAATAGCACGATTGTTGAGCGATCGGCGAAGGAGACGCGGGCGGTACACATACCAATTACGGGGGCTGTTCCGCCATCGGCGACACGGACAACAGGCGTCGTGGCGGGCGTGATAATTTTCTTGAGCCGGTTACGAAGGTCAGCGCTCATTACGGACAAATGCGCCCCAGTGTCTATGAGAGCAGACACAGAAACACCGTCGACTTGCACGTCAAGAAGGTTCAGATGAGTGGGCAAAGTCAGTAGAGGATTTGGCGGCGTAGGGAGCAATGCAGCGTCACCTCGAGGCGCTGCATCGTCTAGTTTTCCGGCTGGGAGCGGCGTCCGAAGGGAGTCGGCGAATAGGAGCGACGGGGCTGGGGAGAGCGAGATTGTCGTCGTTGGGGCGAAGGCGAACGAGAATAGGGGCGGTTCGTTGCAGGAGAATCAGTGGCGGCATTATCGGAGCGTGCGGCATAGGGACGAGAAGGGCCACCTGAGGGGCGAGAGTAGGCAGTATAAGTAGGCCGGCTCGGGGAACTCCAGCGACTACGACAGTGCCGAGAAATGTGCCCGATTCGATGGCAGTGGAAACAAATAGGCTTGTCGTCAGCAGTGCGCCATTCAGATGGGTTGCGGAAACGTGGTGGGTAAGAAGATGCGGGACGGGGCGAAATCGAAGAAGCCGGGCGGGTATTAGGGCGATGGGCCGAGCAGATGGTGTGAAGACCCATGTTTTCAAACTCCTGGCGGACAACTGCCTGGATCAGTGAGACCGTGACTGCAGATGTGTTGGTGGGACTGGAGTCGAAGGCAGCCGGATAGGCGGCCTCGATCTCACGCCGGACGATCCTGGTAACATCGGCAGTGTTGTTGGGACGAGGAGCGTCGGCACAGGAAGATGTCGCTGGGGTGTTGGGCAGACGGGCAAACTGCTGGTCAATACGTCGGCTTTTGGCGAGTTCCAGGCGGCGGCACTCTCTTATAACAGCATCCACCGTCGCTACGTTGTTGCAAACGAGCAAGTTGAAGGCGTCATCGGCAATGCCTTTGAGGATGTGGGAAACCTTGTCTGACTCAGTCATGTGGGTGTCAACTTTGCGGCACAGAGCCAAGACGTCCTGAATGTACGTGACATAGGGCTCTGTTGACGTCTGCACACGGCCGGAAAGCGCCTTCTGCGCGGCAAGTTGTTGACCGTAGGGGTTGCCGAACAAGTCTCGAAGCTGTGTCTTAAGTGAATCCCAACTGGTGAGCTCATCTTCGTGCGTGCGATACCAAACTCGAGGTGTGCCACCGAGGTAAAAGACTACGTTGGCGAGCATAATAGTAGGGTCCCACCGGTTATTGCGGCTGACGTGTTCATACAGGCTGATCCAGTCATCGACGTCTTCCCCATCTTGGCCCGAGAATACGCCAGGATCACGGGGAGCGGGGAGAGTGATGTAGGTCGTCGAAGTGGCAGCAGGTGTCGGTGCCGGCGGAGTCGGGTTGTCGTCGCCGGGAGCCATGAAGGAAGGCTCGACGTACCGTCCACTGCGAAGCTCCGTGACGAGGTACAGGGAACGTCCACCTCCACCAGATATGTTACGTAGGAAGACGCAGACGAAAAGCTATGTACAAATATATTTACAAGGAAAATACGCTGCGCTTGGCCAAGAGGCAACAGCCCGCGCTAGCTTCTAATCGTCGTCGTCGTCTTCACACTGCTGGCCTTTCGTGATCGCGCATATTGTGCCGTAGCAATATGAAACGTGCTGCGTGATTCGATCTGAACGGCTTCCACGGATGCAATTAGTGTAGTCCGATTGAGGTCACTGATGGCGAACGCGCATACTCGAATTTAGAGCACAATGGGATCTTTTTTTTTTTTAATTTTATGTTCAGAGAGGCTGGCTCAGTAGAATAATTCCGACACAGGTCAGTGAACGCGCGGCTTGCGTTGCTTGCCACGTGTTCGAAATGTACATTCCAGGAGAGATGAGAGGAGACGTGAATTCTAGAGTAGTTCTGTAACTGTCGACAGGACTTAACGGAATGTTGACAAGGAATTAAGTACGCGCGCTTTGGTTAGAAGAGTGACGAAAAACACGCATGCCATTACATTTGGTTGCGTTAATATTATGACCCATTGACTGCACCATTCAGATACACGTGGTTTTGGCACGTAAAACCCCATAATTTAATTAAATCAGATACATTATCTAGATCATGCTGAAGATTGAGGGCATTCGCGTGGTTAGTAATGTTTTGGTAGGTTACACAATTATCTGAGAAAAACCGGGCACTTGGAGAAGAAAGGTAAGTAGGAAGGTCATAAACGTAAATTAAGAAAAGCAGAGGCCCGAAACTGACCCTTACGGGACACCGGATGTTGAAGCAGTTGCAGTGGAACAAAAATCATAAGCCTTCGGTCGCAAACTGACTATATGGTTAGACAGAAATTCTTTAATCTGCGCTAGCACATCAGGATTAGTTAGCAATAAGCAAGACATATGAAACCGAGTCAACCGCCTTATCAAAGCAAGTAAATATGCAATCACTGTAAAATTTGAGGTTAGCCTTAGTGAACAGGTCGTTAGTAAAACAGCGAAACATCACACATATCAGTTGCATTTCACATGAAAACGTTTTCCGGAAACTCATACTAAGAACTCCTAAAAAATGCATTCGACTGGAAAGAATCAATCAAATTATGAAGTTTTACGGGCCAGAACCACGATCTGATAATGAGGCACGTCGTAATGGGGGACTCCAGAATAATTTGGACCACTTGGGGATCTTTAACGTGCACCTAAATTTAATATACACGGGTGTTTTCGCATTTCGCCCCATCTAAATGCGGCCACCATGGCCGGGATTATATCCCGCGACCTCATGCTTAACAGCTCAACACCAAGCGAGAGAGAGAGCGATAAAAGGAAGGCAGAGATGTTAACCAGTCAAGAATCCGGTTGGCTACCCTGCGCTGGGGGAAGGGAGAAGGGGAATAGAAAGTAGGAAGAGAAAGAGAGCGAAACACTAAAGCCACGAAGCAACCACGGCAGGTAGGAAACAATCAATTAAGTACGAGTGTGTTTTCGCCGTTCAGCCGTTCACTCGGTGTGCTTAAGCGTAGCATAAGACAGGCACCTAACCGCGTACACAAACACGTGTGCATTGCACTGGTTCGCCCTGAGATCGAATATGATTTTTTCTTTGGGATTTTGACCAAGCATACCTAATCAACGACAGCGAATCACTTCAAAATTTTTCTCTACGTTTCATCTTTTAAGATTACTCGCGCAACACCAGTGTATAACATTTTCAAAAGAACGTGTCGATTTGGACCTTTTATCAAACCACCGTGAAATCGCTCGTCTTTAGCTCTTCCGTAAGTTATACTATCATTCATCTCTGCGCGAGGACATCTTTAAACCAACCTCAACTATCTTTCTGAGTCACGATCATTCATGTAAAGTCAAACGAATCACTTGTCGCACATCGTCTTTCCCCCGTTCACTCATACTTCGAACCCCAATTGGCTGGAATAATGTACCATCGCATACTGCCACTGAACGTGATGTTACTAAATATCAGGGACTATTGCGCACTCGTGCCATCTATTACCTTACTTTAACCCATGGAATGCATGTGTATTTTGGTAATTTTTGCGTGCGGTTTCATTTGTTACTATTGGGGGGAGGGGGTACTCTCACCTATGCTATCTATTGTATAAATATATCATGATATATTACCCTGTAACTTCATTTTGCTGCAGCACTTGTATCCTGGAATCAACTTGCTATATTTTCTTACTTTTGTTTTATTGTAAACCACTCCTGTATTGTATGCCTCCCCCCCCCCCCCCCTTTCTATGTATTATCCTCCCACGAGGGCGTTTAGGAGTATTCTGAATCAATAAATATAGACGAATATAATGTGCTCTACCATTTTGACAGGAATGGAAAATAATGAGACGGGACGGCAGTTGTTGTGAGAATGCACATCACCAGATTTATGCAAGGGAACCATCTTCTTTACCTTCCAGTCTGAGGGCAAAACGTTTTTTACAGAATTATTAAAAATAGACTTACACTTCAGCATTCTTGATGAAATGCAATGTGGACCAATGCGGCAGGGTTTTCCTTTATTTTTTGCCGCCGCTTAATGTTGAAGATTTCTTCGATTGATAGTTCCGCCAGCGCCCAATAAACGCCAATACGTGCACCTTTTACGACGGGCAAAAAAAAAAAAAAAAAACAGAAATAGAATGAAGAGACAAGTAGATCCTAATGTCCAAAGCAGTCTACGCTGCAGCGCACGTATCACAAACGATCAGCACTGAGCCATCGTTGAAGCGGTGTCGATCGTGCTTGGTGCTGGACTAACAGGGTACGGTGCGTGCGACGCTGCAATAAACAGTGCGTGATTTCCCTGAGGTCCAACCACTTACCGTGCATCAGCGTGCCCAAAATAGAAAGCACCCGATAAAGTTATCTGCACGTATACCTCAGGCTCAGCAACAAGCGATAAAGTGGTGGGAGGATTGCGTAGGATCGCATAACGATGAAAACCTGATTTTCTTTAAAGTGTGTCTGACGTGCAAACGTACGCAGGTGCACTGATGTTGCGCTGAGTCAGAAATCACCTGCGTGAAGTGGGGAGAGGAGTTTCGTACCTCTATGGACATTAAAGCGACAGAAGATCGCAGATCATCAAAGATCTTGGCAGTCGCCGCACTTATCTTTCTCTGTCTCTCTCTCTCTCTCTAGCATACTGTTTGGGTTTGGTTAGGTACAATACGCACAGCTGAGGTAGCCTCTCGCTCGATAACTTTAAAGCCCAAACCCCATGTGAGCGATTTGTGCACGACAGCGACGGGCAACAGCTTCGAACGACGAAACGGCCCGTCGCGCGAACAGATCGTTCGTTCTTGCCGCCCGAACGCTCGGGTTCGGAAAATTTAGAATCCGTCGCTCGTCGCCCAGATGTGCTATGAGCAACAGGCCAATAGCGCAAAGCCGGAACAGTATGTAACATCAGTGATATACTACCGGTTGTCGCACGAAACGAGTAAATGGCCGAACTCTGATATGTGCAAGGATAATGACAAAAAAATAATAACTTACTGCAAGACCTACAGAAATATTTTATACTGATGTCTACTGCCAAACAGATCAACCTAAATTATTACAGCACGCGTCACGCCAATTTCGGCGCGTATTTGTTGCCCTCAAACCGGCAACACGTGCAGACGTCGCTTGAAGTCGTCGCTCGCTTGGGTTTCGACCTGTAGGCGACGAGTGGACGTGACAGCCATCTCCATCGCGTCGGTTTTCGCTGTCGCGCGCAATATCGCTTACACGGGGCTTATACTTGAAGCATGTGCTCTGGATTAGCGGTACTGCTTTGTTGATCCACGTACGAGGCCACGAGAAATGTCCGGTCACTCGGCTTCTTGGTGCATGCAATGATACGTCGGTCGTGAGGGGCACAGTAGTGATATAAGGAAGGGAAAGACAAGAAAAACGGAGGTGGAAAGCGCGCGAGACCCGTTGGCCACGCCCACGTGTTTTCCCCGTTGTGCAATGCGTGTGAAAGAGGGCGGCTCTGGCTTCGGTCCAACACGTGCGCATCGTGGCACGAGCGCGATAAACACGGCGGGAGGCCGGCGAACCCAACCACGCTCTTTCGCCGCTCTCGGGAAATCTGACCACGCGCGTCTCCATTCATTGTTGGCAATGAAAGATTGCCTCGCCGACGTTTCTGCGACCACTCATCACTAGAAGAGGTAACAGTTGCTATATATATATATATATATATATATATATATATACTCCCACAGGCTCTATGGAGGAAGTCTGCTTTTGGCACGAAGCCATACAGAGAACTGCCCTCCATCCTTCATGTACTGCTGTCGCGACAAAGAACAAGAAAAGGAGTCAGGTGGCGTCCAAGACCGTTTCAGGAAGCTGCCTGGAGCTCGTAAGTTGCTGACCGTCGCATGTTTTCGGGCGACGTGTCGGTGGCTTTCTGTAATATGAAGCAGCAAAACTGCCGGCGAACTCATGCGTATATTTGAGAGTTGCCAGGGACCCAGCATTCTACCACCCTTCTCAAAAAATGTTATCTTCGTCCACTAGATTCTACCGCCCTTTTGTTGAAATTGCTGCTCTATTCAGTAAAAGAGAAGCAATTATTATAAAGTGGCATAATTTTACGGGTTATAGCGCACATGTTAATGCAACTGAAACGGAATGATGATGTCAAATATACGGTAATTTTAGAAATAGGGTGCCCAAAACCAGGCTTGGGAGAGAATGCAGACAGTGCAAAAGAGTTTGGGTTTTGCGGCAACCAAAGACAGTTGGAAATGTTTTTTTTCTTTTTTCTAAAGCTCCATATTCATTGAGCTTCCCTCTTATTTGATTCACACTCAATTAATGAAGCCTGTATTTGCGGCTTTCGGATGTTCGCTTGCGGCCAAATATTCGAGGTCACCAGTTTGACTGCAGCCGCCCAGGCGAAAGATTTATTTGAGCTGTGGCCTCCTGTTGTATTTTTAGAGCGCTTACTTTTAAACGATGCAGTTGCAACTGTATAGCTGTTTCTCCATGTTTTAATACAACTGAAAGGATATTCTCTTCTGCAATGGGCACAGTTTGCACATGTGGAACCTCTTACTCTTCCGGCACGAGGCACATTGAATTTCTGCACGAACATAATTTACGATGCCTTATTTTTATGCTCTCTGTCAGTTTGTCATCTTACGTGAAGTGCTGCCCGCTTGTGGAGCACATAATATGTGATCACCTTACGAAATATGTCATCTTGAGGAATAGCGTATAATTTCTTTTTCCGAACGACGTTATGGGGCTATTGATTTCGTAACCAGCCCTGCTGCCTTCATACTGACGTCGGATTTTCAATCTTACGTTTGTGTGAGCCAACAAGACTGTGCATGTAAGTCTGATAACATGCAAAACCCTTGTTATTCTGCCATCAATTTATGATTAGATAAACTTTCCTGACATTATTCCAGTTACTTATTTACTCGCTCTACATGTTCAGCACGTGTTAGTTTGACTCTGCTTTCGATAAGTACCGTGTATCTGGAAAGGCACACATCAGCATTTTTACAGTTCTGCCCTTTTCTGTCATTTTCTTTAATTTTTAAAAATAGAAAACGCGCGGCGTTTGCTTCGACATTCGAAACCAGTTTTCTATTGTGACATTCGTGTTTGATCAAATCCGGAATTTTGATTATTCGCTAACCCCGTGCGACGGCTTTTATGCTCCGCAAGCATTGGCTACTCCGCTTCTTTGCGAATGACTTGTACAGTGTGATAATTCATAATTAAGCATAAGAAAAAACGAAGCTATTTATTCACACTATTTCACATTAATTCGTTGGATGATGATGTATCATTCGAGCGATGCTGCTGCATTTTTTTTTCACTTTGCTATACGCGAATGGTATGAGGTTTTCGCAGAATGTAATTTTTTTAATGTCAAGCAAAGCACTCAGATTTTTTTTAAAGAAAGCAGGAACAAATCTACAATGTTTAACGGGACGCTAAAGAAAGATAAATCATTGGAGTTCAATTAGTAAACTACCGTTCTAGAATAACAATAAATCAACTCTTACTTAAGGAGAGGCTTGGCAAGCGAAAAAACAAACAGTAAAAACGAGAGACGGGTGGCGATCCCGTCTTGAACTCCGCGCACAGGCAAGCTGTGACGTCATGGATATCGATGGCGTCATGATCTGACTTAGTTAATTATTTATGGGCAAAGATGGATTACATTGTATTCGAAAAGATTTAATTGCACGTCGTTATACACCGCATCCTAATAGTGAACTTCGCAAGATTGAAAAGCGTTTACTAAGCCGTATATAACGGCTCAAGTACGAAAACAAATTATTGTTATGGTATTACAAAATACTTTGGCTGAATTCATATAAAACTCTGGTATTACAGCACGCACATAATAGACACCAAACATAGTGCCTTAAGGCAAGCGTCTTCATCTCACGCAAACGCACACAAAAAAGATAACAAAAATGTTTTTCTTTTCTTTTCTTTTTTTTTTTTTTCAAATCCGCAATGTCGTGCTGACATACCGGCACTGCGGGTCCAGTCAGAAGTCCGAAAAAAGTGTAACTTCGAGCATAATTTTCTTCTTGTAATGGTAAAGATTTACCCGTGTAAAAAGAAAAATAGAGCAGCTTTTTTTTTCAACAAAAAAAAAGAAGCTTCATCAAGTCAAAGTTATTTTGTGTTCTTCTTCGTTGTCCTTTTAACCCTCTAATACGCAACATCGTGCATGCTATACACCGAGTTTGGTACCTGCGAATTCTGATTTAACCGTGTGAAACTTAACGCATAGTTTATGGTAGCGTTTTTGATTAGCGCATCCAGATTCCATACAGCAAATGAATGAATACTTCATTCTCATTTTACGTCGTGGACACGCATCCAGCTTGGCAGTCGCAGTGAAAATACCTTGTCTTTTTTTTAGAGAAACAAATCTTTGACCGTGTTCATCGTATTCGATGGTAGCTGTTGAACAATTAGACGTCATTTCCTTCTGTCCTTTGGCGAAGTGTACTAACCCTTACGGTATGCATACATCATGCAGGTGTAATCCTCGGTAACTACGTCTTACCCGTTTTACTCGCACAACCTGCGGTAAGGTATTGCTTAATCAACTACCTCTAGTGAGAAGAAACTCCTTCGAGATTATATGTTAATTAATTGAAATGTGAGAACGCGTGGGTTACACCCGACATTGCTACGCGAGGCCAACGCGAGACTGACAGTTCGGCTTTGAGTCGAGGCCAACACGAGTGCCTCACTGTGCTACCCTCAAGGAGCCGAGACGGGCTCGGGCATGTAGCTGAAGGGAAGCTGCATCCTATTTTAGGTGCATTTGAATGCTAAGCAGCACTAAATGCGTCCGTCAGTCGCCATCGTGTCCGCTGAAAGTTCAGAAGGTACAGTTCGTACAAGAAAAAGAAAAGACAAGAAGAAATGTGGTTTACGCTTGTTATAACGCTGTTAGGTTCTAAACCCGCACGAGATTACGAAGCGAGCGCTCTAACATAACGTCATCAAGTCAGCTGGGCCCAAGCAGCATTTCGCCGGAGCTGCCCTCAGTCCATACTTCCCGTCTATGGCTAGTTAGCTAACTTGTGCTCTGCCTAATTATTATGTGTAGGAGCTATGCGCTAAACAAAGAAAAAAGAAAAGGAAGAAGAAGACCAAGAAAACTTGCACGAGGACAGTGGCTTTTTGATTCTTTTTTTTTTCGTAGCACGGTGCTAATTCGTGCTAACGGACCAGGGGCGTAGCCAGGGGGGGGGGGGGGGGGGGCTTATGGGGCATCGCCCCCCCCCCCCCCTGAAATTTTTTCGTGCTGTCATGCGCGGCCGACCAAAACAACTCCGGGCGCCGGAAATCATGCTCGATTTTGTCTAGAATGACCTTAATTCACGCTCGAAAAGACATTTTAGCGCGAACATTGTGAAATCGGGCTGGATTTCGCGGCAACGCCCATGCTTCGGGAGTCACATATCGTAACGCAAGGAGCCCCACCGAGCACAAAATTTCAAGGGCGTTTTGATGGCGAGCTGGCTCGTCTCAGCATCTCGCGGAGGCCGCGGAATCTACGGAGCGCTTGCATTTCAATTCTGAAACTTTGTGGGTATAAAATTCACATGACATTTTGATGCGAAAGGTGCATTGACATTTCCAAAATCGTGCTTTAGATGTTCAATTACGGAACTTTGTGGGTTTAATGCTGTTGTAAACATTTGACGCCAAAGGCGCATCGACTTTTCTAAAGTCGTACATCGGGCCATACAACGAGACAAGCCAAATCAACATACTATCAGACAAGTTGACAAAGCACGCCGCGAGGTCCGATGAGACAAAGCGTTGTGGTGGTTCATTTGTGCCGTCAGTTCACAGAAAAGAATATGAACATTTTTTTTCCACCTGCGCCAAAGCATCTATGTCAAGACACTAAATCCACCATTGTAACTAAGTTCTTATTTATTTTTCTACCTAGACTTTTATTCGCGAGGATACATTGAGCCTCTCTCTCTTTTTTTTTTTCTTTTGTTCTCGTAACCCGCGGGCTGCCGATGCAGCCAGAGCGCATGCGTTTTTCTCGTGCTGCATCGACAACCGCGCTGCGCACTTGGATGCGCGTTCGTTTTTCTCTGGCCGACTGCATTTTCGCATGGCAGAGTTTTGAACGCTTTCTGGCTAGCAGACGAGAAAAAGAAACAACGCATAGTCGCTCGCAGCCAGCACTGCGGGGACTCGACGGATTGCAACGTATTGGCTTGAGCGCGACCTCTCCGGAAAATTTTGTCTCGCCGGTGTAGGATACCGAGCAGTATGCGTATGGTTTTCTGTGGACCAATCGTCACACGTTTTCTTCGATATTCCTTCGGTAGCCACACTAGGTGCCCAAAGTAGGCATTCGATTGTAGCCAACATGCTTTCCTTTGCGTTATTCTATTTCGCCGCCCCCCGCCCCACAAAAGAAAAAAAGACATTGTTGCGGCGCAGCGAATTGTCGCATGGTGAAAGTTCGATTTTGTTACTTCTTTTGCGGAAAGTAATGGGCCACGGGACGCTTCAGTTGCCGGATACTATTATATTATTGCGATAGCAGCTATATCAAGACTCCAGGCGCATTCCTGCCGTTGCCCTCATGTTCCGTATAAATAAAGGCCAAGGGCGATAACATCGTGACCGCGCGCCGCATGCTCTATGTGCGAATGAAAGCGTGGGGGGGGGGGGGGGGGGGGCGGAGGAGGAGGGGGGGAGCCGACGATGAGTCTTGTGTGCGCAAGGGAGAAAAGCGGGGAGGACGCGCGCCACCGCACGCGATACATTTTGGGAGTGGAGGGAGGGGGGGGGGGGGATGCTGTGATCTGTGAATCTGTGGTTGCCCAACCTGTTTATTTGCCTTGTTTGACGCATTATATATAGTGACTTTTTCTTAGGTACGTAGATTTATGGGAGACTTATACGCATATTTAAATATCTTGTTGAGAGGTTTTGTGTATATGCGCAGTGAACTTTGTTTCCAGTGACAATTTTTTGCCCTGTTTGAAGCTGTATCTTCACATTTGTATATTCCATTGTATCTTCGCATTTCTAATCTACGAAGGCGAGTCAAATGAATGTGAGACACCCGCCCCGCGCAATAATGGTTCGGTTCATTATTTTCGAGGCATGCGCGTAGCACATACGCATCTCATTTACAAGTGACATGCAGAGGTGAGGTTAAATGTTCTTTAATGCTCTCATACACTGGGTTGAACATGGTTGCGTGACATAATGGACACTCCAAAAGTTGAACAGCTTGTTGTCGTGAGGTTTTTGACAAATGAAGATGTTTCCCAAAAAGAAATTATTCGCCGTATGGCTGCCGTATGCGTTGAACAGTGCGTTTCATTGGCCACTGTGAAGCGTTGTAGCAAACTGTTCAAAGAAGCACATGAAAGTTACAAAGACGATCCATGGCCGGGCCAAAGCCACCGTGCAATCACCCCCAACACAATTGAAAAGGCCGTGGTTGTTCAGTGGCTATGGTGTTGGGCTGCTGAGCACGAGGTCGCGGAATCGAATCCCGGTCACGGCGGCTGCATTTCGATGGAGGCGAAATGCGAAAACACCCGTGTACTTAGATTTAGGTGCACGTCAAAGAACCCCAGATGAGGGTAACGCCTTTTTATCTGCAATTGTGACCGGGGATGAATCATGGTGCAGCTACTACTAGCCTGAAACACTACGGCAAAGCTTACAGTGGAAACATTTGAATTCACCACTCCCAAGGAAAACAACGGCCGTCATTTCTGCCGGAAAAGTGTTGACTTCTTTTTAGATCGTTAGGAGCAATTATTAATCGAATTTTCTAAACCTGGAGACTCTAAATCGTTTCAGATATTATGAAAGGTCGTATCGGCTGCGTGTCGCATTCAAGAACAAACGACGTGGAGAATTGAGCATTGGGAACATCTTGCTTCACGACATTGCCCGTTCCCACGTCGCTGATGTGGTTAATACAAAACTGGCAAAGTTCAAGTGGGAAACGCTGCAACATCCCTCATGCAGCCCAGACCTGTTGCCTTGCGTCTCCCACATTTGGTAAAATTTGAAAAAATTGTTCAAGGGAACCAGATTCGTGTCGGAAGATGACGTGTAGTCATTTACAGATTTTTGAGGCAGCAATTCAAGGAGTTTTATGAGACGGGAATTGCGCGACTCGTTAGTAGGACAAGTGTCTAAATACTCATGGTGACTACTTTTAAATAAAGTACCCTTTTTGTTATATATTCGCATTGGCTCGTATTGGCTCGTCGTATATTTTGCAGAACTCCTGCTTTCTATATGTGCTCTCCGTTGCGACTATAATTTCAGAGCAATTACTCGCAATACGCGACCGGTGACAGCTGCTCCTGCGCAACACACTCTAATAAAGGACAGCGTCATTGAAATTCTCCCCTGGTCGTTGCATATGTACGAAAATGTAAACAAGGTTGTTGAATGACAGAGATATATATATATATATATATATATATATATATATATATATATATATATATATATATATATATATATATATATATATTGATCCCTCGACTAATTCTATAAGGGGAGGCCGAGCTGCAAAGTGAGCCCCCCCCGAACGAAATTTCTGGCTACGCCACTGGTTCTTTGGGTAAGGGATATGCTATAGGCAACACAGAGACCACATTAAGACAATTTGTTTCATGAAGCCAAGGCTATAAAGCCGAGCAATCAGGAATAACCAAAAGTTATGAAGTAAGATGACAGTATCTTTCATCTCTTTATTCGTGTTCTTCTCCTTGCTTCTGTTGTAATTATTGCTATTTTTGAAAAGTACATATTCTTGCTTATGTGTTTAATTGTGTTTTTGTTTTTCTGCGGCCAAGTATAGGCGAGTGTTGTGTTAGGACTGTGGCACTCGAAAAATATTTCATTTTCAACTGCCCAACACTATTTTTATTTTGTGCACATTCATATGTGTTGTACGTCGACATTGGAAGTGATGTCCCTGTGTTTCTTCTTGTGTGTTTTTTTTCTAATCATTGTTTCTGTTATGTCCATTATCAGCACATCTTCCATGTCAGAGAAGACGAATAGCCGACGCCTGTCCTTAACTACACCTAATAATAATAATAAAAACATAAGGGAACTTTACTGTGTTTCCAAAAGGAAATGTAGAAGTTTTAGGGAAATGAAAGTGAATGAAACGACAACTTGCCGCCGGTGGGAACCGAACCAACAATCTCCTCGTGACGCGTGCGATGCTCCAGCAGTTAAGTATTGCGGTGGCTGCTCCCCTGTGCACATACTTTGGTGTTTCTGTAAGTTTAAAAGACGAACTCTTAGTAGTGCTAGCCAGCGCCACTTACTCCTATGGCGGCCGATGTGGTACATCATTTCAACCACGTGCGTATATTGAACTTAGGTGTAGGTCCCTCGATTACCCAGATTCTTGCTTAGGTGGTGCAGTGAGTAGTGCTTTGTGGTGATATTTCTTTAAACGACAGGCGATGCTTATGTACTTCGTCGTCGTCATCATCATCATTGATATTATTATTATTATTATTATTATTATTATTATTATTATTATTATTATTAACGTAACCTTGTAATTTTAGGTCACCGGTCGGGCTCACCAAGTTTCGTGCAGTGTTCTGTTACATTACATTAAGAAACTGTACTAAACCGTACGGAAATATGCGCGCACATTAGCCTCCTACAACTAATGGCAACTGTTCTCCGAGTTCGCTCAAGGTCACGGTGCTGAACGGCCTGCAGTGGTGGGCGGAACGACCGTTAAAGCTGCTTTGCGCGATATCGCCTATACAATGGCACTTAACTGGCGCCGCTGTGCGACGTCCGTTTAAACATACGAGATCAAGCTGTAACCTCTGAGAGTTCTGGCGTACTATGGCAGTGACAATCTCTGAGCCTATTATTTTTGTCAGCAAGTTTCCCGTGCTGGTTAGTAGATGTCGCGCAATTCCCACGTTGGTTTTTAACTCGTGAATCTCGCGGCTGAGCGCATCGGAATACTACTCTACCTGTGTGTTATGGTTCGTGTATCCTTAGAAAGTGGGCAACTATCTTGAGTTTTAGATGCGTAAGCGTTTCTATGCCTGGACACCGAGCACACGTGTCCGTCCGTCCGTAACGTAAGACGAATCGCTATAAAGAAATTAATGTATGAAACAAAATACATTCTAACGGAAAAACGTTGGCGATAGTAATTAGCGAAACTACTACCCCACGCTCAGAAGCCGAGTGTCTTACCACCTGGGCCAAACACCCACGCTTACCGAAGATGAATACATCTGAACCATATCAATGTGTTGTACCGGCGGTACAAAACAAATGCCAAAAGAGAACAGTTTCTATGAAGCCTCTGTTGAAAGATTTGGTGATAGTGGAATAAAAGCCATCTCTAGGACCACAGCTAGTGTCGACTTGGAGCATTGTACATATTTTAGACGTTGTAGGCAATGAAGAAAAATTCCGATTTTGCGGTGTGTATCAGAGAAGGGTGTGGATCAGAGAGCAAACGGGGATAGCTGATATTCTAATCGACATTAAGAGAAAAAAAATAGAGCTGGCCAGGTCATGTAATGTGCAGGGTAGATAACCAGTGAACAATTAGGGTTACAGAATGGGTGCCAAGAGAAGGGAAGCGCAGTGGAGGACCTCAGAGAACTAGGTGGGGCGATGAAATTAGGAAATTTGCAGGTGCTAGTTGGAACCGGTTGGCGCAGGACAGGGGTTATTGCAGATCGCAGGGAGAGGCCTTCGTCTTGCAATGGACATAAAATAGGTTAATGATGATGATGATGACACCACATCCATGCCACATCAACGATGGTGATGACGCCACATGTGTTTCAGTGGTCGCGGGATGCGCCTTCCGTTGGGGCGTTCCTCCACCGCCTGAAATGACACCGATACCATCTCTGACACCGATCACCGATCTCCGACGTCGGTAACACCGATCACCGACGTCGCGCCACACAGTTAGATAAGCACGCAGTCAGTTGATAATGAGTGATGAAGGGTTATATGGGTCTCATCACGGTTGATAATGGTTCGACGCGAATGGATATGGTGCTAAAGAGCGATAAGGGCTTATAATGGTCGGAGCAATTCTGATAAGGTTAATAATACCGATAAGGGTAGGATAAAGTCCGATAAGGACCGATAAGAGCTGATAATGGTGGAAAATTTTCGATAATGTTAATAAGGACAGATAAGCATTGATAAGGGTCGGATCCAGTCCGATAAGGTTGATAGGGACTGATAAGGTTTGATAGTGGTTTATACTGGCCGGACCAAAAGATATGGAGCTTTACGTGCCAAAACCACTTTATGAGGCACGCTGTAGGGGTGGACGCCGGAAAATTGGACCATCTGGCGTTCTTTAACGTACACCTAAATTTAAGTACACAGTTGTTGCGGCCGCCGTGCCCGGGATTCAATCCCGCGGCTTCGTGCGTGGCAGCCCAACACCATAGCCACTGAGCAACCACGGTGGGTCTGGTCGCACCAAATTTCATAACATTGATAATGAGACTGGGCTGTGTGGAAATGTGCAAGTGGCATAATGTTAACGCCTATTTAGACAACTTCCAGAGGTGTTTATGCGTGGATTTTTTATAGCGTTCGTTGCTACAGTTTTTCTATTATTGAAAGCACAAAATAACGATATCCTGCAACTTTTTGCTACGTTGTAGAGTACTCACGAGTTCCTACATATATTACACCCTTGAGTGCGTAATTTTTATGTCGCACAACAATCTTTAAAAAAAGAAGAAAATATAGTTTTCACCCTTTGGGGTTTATATTGTCCCACAACAATAATCGTCGTCTACATTGCTTGCGTTTCCTTTCTTCAAAACTCCGCGCTAGCTACTTTCCTCTTGAGAGTCGTATGTCACGCTGATACCGCGCATGCCGTTCGTGACATGGAAGTACCGGGCATGCAGTGTTAAAGAATGGAAATGTGGGCAAGCTAGATGACAATTATTGTTGTCGGACAAGATAAGCCTCAAAAGGTGCAAAGTTTTTTCAGAATGAACGACGACCGGCATCACTCTTTCCAGCATTTCTTTGACGTTGTGTGCCTGCTACTTTTTTGTCAGGAACGCTGTGGGAATCTCGGACGAACATGGCGTTCCTAAGGAAAGAGCAGGGTACCGGGCGCATAGCGTCAAAAAAAAAAAAAAAAGTGAATTGACGCACAGTTGAGGGTGATTTTCGTGATGTAGCATGATTTCACCATAGAGGGTGTACTATTCTTGCGAGTGCGCAAGCCATCATCTTGTTATTGTAGTGTACTTTTGACAAGCATGTGCAGCAACAGGTACAACGAAAAAGTATAACGTCGACCTTTGTCTTATTGGAGAGCATAGTGCCAAGAGCGGGTGAAACGTTTTGGCGGTTGAACAGATAAAATCCTATGGTACCGTCCTAGCATGGTTCTCATTTCATTCGTCGATGCTGAATTACGCGCACTGGCACTATACAGTGTTGCTCGCTCCCCTGAATGGTAGGTGCGAAATGTATACTTCCTACAGTCTGTCCCTGTTTGGTGTCGCTACTGCTCTCGAAGCAGAAATTCATTACACCGTAGTTGTCCGCGACTATGTCGAGGTGGTAACAAAAATAGCCGAATAAAATTAGATAAATTTAATTTAATAATGATATGTAAAATAAGATTTATAAATGAATAAACTTTAAAAAAGATCCGAGGACACCTAAGCACTTTTTATGAGTCGTGAATGCAAAGACAATAATGTCCATTGAAAGCCGCTGAGCGGTCCTTCGAATTATGAACGCCTCGCGGACAAGAGAGCGCGTTGAGACGCTTGGCGCGTTCTGATTGGGCCTCACCGAGGCGCACTTAGATGCAGGCGAGAGCGTGCCCGGACAAAGAACGTGCCGATAACACAGGCTTCCGAGAGCTAGGGTGACGGTGGGTCGCCCCCAGGGGTCGCCCCATTGTCTTCCTTTCCCTTTCTCATCTCTTTCCTTCGCTTTTCCCTGCTTTTTTCCGGTCGCTTTGCCTGCCCTGAGCTGTCTGAGGTCAACGTTTCAGCCTCCCACGCAGCGGACACTTGCCGGGATGACATCTGCCCGGACGCATGCTGCTCTGCCTACCTCCTGGCATGCGAGTCCACGTTCCGACATAATGGCGTGGCGAGGCAAGAGCGTACAAGACAGCCATCAACACGCCTTTCTCGGAGCTTCCTGCTCTCCTGGAAACTATACAACAAATGGGCAGCAGTGTGATTGCTGCGGATCACTGCCGATCCTGCATTATAATTAACTTACTCGAAGAGCTCGGTACCTGGTATATGTCGTTCCGATTTCTATTTCCAACCTCTTCTTATGTGTACGGCTGGAATCTAGTCACAGCCCGCCAGCTTAATCTGCGAATTTTTTTTTCTTCTTTTAGTTGGCTTGCTTTTCTAAAGCACATTTGAGTTGTTATCCCAACCCTTTTTTCATTTATTTTACAATTGGCGTTTTTGCCCGTTACACCTTGTGGTAGTGCGCGCTCACCCCCACGAATCTTTTTGGTTTTCTTTTTCTTGGGGCTAAACAATTTAGCCACACCTGGCGCGCTATACTGGAGCAGCAGGTTTTCCCACGAGAGGCGCGCTCGTGCCGTGGCGTCGCAGCCAATGGGAATTTAAGTGCCTTTTCACTGCTACAGACGCCGAACGCGGGCTTTTTCGCTCAATGAGCCATCTGAAGCTTTCGCATCAGAATATAAAATTGCATGCTGTGCAGCTGTGCAACGTCTATTTTAGTGATCTAGCTTCTTGATTTGTTTGCCTTTCAGTGAACCCGGGCAGGGGTTGTTTCATTTTTTCCCTTTATTTGAGCTGAACACTACACGTGAAAAAATACAAAAGTTATTCTTACGGAGTCAGCACGTTCGAGCACACTCACCCGAATTGAGTAAAATTAGAAACAGTTTTCTTTCTGTGCTATACTGCGCATTCTGAGGGATCCCTCTTTACCCTTGAACACTGTAGCTGTAACCAAATTTTATACGCGTGCCATGGGGTCGATGTTAATGCCATTAAATTTAAGGGAACGTGACCTAGAAAAAAACCCCATATTGGGGTCATACGTGCCAAAATCACTATATGAATTTGAGCACGCCGTATATATAGTGCGGGACTGCGAATAAATTTTGACCAACTGTGGTTGTTTCTTGTGCGTCTAAATCTAAGTACGCAAGTGCTCTAGCATTTCACCCCCCTTGAAATGCGGCCACCGGGGTCGGGGTTGACCCCACGATCTCGGGCTCAGGAAGGCAACGTCCTAGCCAACAGGCTTCCGCGGCGGGTGTAACCTTAAGTATCAAAATGTCATATCTGAAGTTGCTGCTACCTGGGCATTTTAATTACATTGAACGGCGCAGTGACCATAAGTGTACTAAACGCAGATAGTTCACTTGCTAATTGTTATAATATCATGAAAATTTTATTTCGCCAACAAAAAACAAAGACAGCAACAAAGCAGAAATAAGATGCACGGACGCCGCAAAATGGAAGGCAGGGAGATGTCTTACCCGCGTAACAAAGAAGCAGAACGAAGAGATTTAACGAAGAGTAGTTGCTAGGGGCACTGAGGTAGCCGAACTGGTCGCCATAGCAATGGCCATACGGACCTACCCATGGGACGTGCCGGTCATCGTCGTCACAGACTCGGAGGCAGCCTGTCGCCATTTTCGGGCCGTAAGAATTAGAAAGACGGCACTCAACATCAAGAACCATGACATTCCTGAACCGTACGTAGTCTGGACCCCAGGACACGAATCCTTGTTGGAAGACCAAGCGGCTCAAGCTGCCGCCCGAGAACTTGTGCGCCGCGCAACACCACCAGGACATCGTCTATGCTGCCAGACCAAGACGAAAGGATGCAAAGCAAATGCTACAACATTTTATAGCATTATAAGATGAGCAGGCCGGAATACGCGCCACCACACTGCAAGCTTGACAGAGGAAAAGCCGACATACTATGCCAACTTCAGATGGGCAATTTCCTCCACGGCACTCTACTACATGCTATGTACCCCTCAATATATACAAGAGACTGCCAATTCTGCAATACGACCAACACCCTTTGCCACATGGTCTGGGAATGCAAAAAAAAAAAAAAAAAAAAAGCAACGGACAATGCTCATCCAAGCACCAAAAGAAGATCAATGGGAGGCCCAGCTGACAAGCTCAAGTCCTGAGGACCAGCTACGGCTGATGAACGAGTGTAGGCTATCAAGCACGGGGCTACGGCTACCTGAAATAGGGTGGTCGCCCACCTTCGGACATGAACAGCTTGGTCTCCAAAATAAAGTTCATTCACTCATTCACCAAGAAAAGTTCAAGAAATGCCACTAAAACGCAATAATGTGTATAATTAATTAGAATTATTTATTAGAATTAGAATTATTTAGGACAAATATTTTAGATTATTCGACAAATATTCTGTCGTGGGCAGCCGTAACTGCCAACATCAGAGCGACAGTACGCATTCAACAGCCGAACGAGTTCTGAGAGGGCACTACACTGCAAGCGACACTAAGTTTAAATGCACTTTAAACACTAACTTACACGAAATTTCCCTTGAGCTAAATTATTTACAAATCTATATGCCACTAAAGCAAACTTGGCAAACCCGCAGAGCTGGTAATTACATAGTGATCCATTTAGAAGCATTTAAACGACACCTAAGCAAACAACGCGTACACCTGGTGGTTGTCGCTATGACGGAAGTCCGCGGTTGCCGCCTTATCTCGGAGGTCATGCCGAGGAGCCGCGCCCTAGATGGATGGATGGATGCTATGTGCGCCCCCTTTGAAACGGGTAGGGTGGGTTGCGCCACCAAGCTCTTGTTCTTATTCTGCCTCATGCCCTACCTACGCTTTTGAAAAAGACACAAAGATAAACCACTCAGCTCATGTATCGCTTCCGGCTAGCGGTAGTGTCGGCGTTTTTTTTTTTTTCAGTGTTGGTACAAAAAACAGCTATTCTGCGAGCTTTTCGTGACGCATGTGGTCGTTTTTGAGACATGATATTTTGTATGGAGGCTCGTCTGTATACAGGCAGAAGTATAATATGTTGTGTGCATTCAGAACCACCAGTAAGTGCAACGCCACGTACAATCTGAACGAATTATAAGTGACCTCATTTTAACCAAAGGGGACGCTGAAACACGATGCCGATATGAAAGCCACAACCACCAAAATACACAACCGCATCAATGAGAGGGTAAGCTTGCAAAAGACACTAACAAGCAGGGAGGAAATAGAAAACCGACATTTCATTAGTGACGGCAGTCCAAAGTAAAAAAGAAAAAAAAATGAGCCTGCGCAAATGAAAGTTGCGCTAGTACTATTTGAGAAAATAAAAACCGGAACGATGTGGTATAAATCTTTAGTTGTGAAATAATCGCGGCTGGCGGCTTGCGGCTGGTTTGGCGACTGGCGCACTCATGAGCAGCCAGCCAGCGAACATCTTCGTCATTCGTGGCGCCACGCCCATCGCGTGGGCGTGTACTTCAAACCTCGCAGAATGCTCAAACACTCTGTCTCTGTGCACAGTATCACCCTTCACGACGCAATTCGAAAGCGTTCGGATCACTCACGCCTACACCGCCACCCTTTCCTCTCGAAGAGAGACAACTCAACCCCAGTCGCACACATGCAAGCGCGATTCCAAGACAAGCTTTCAACTGACGTGCGCTTAGGAGTGCTAGTTGCGCTTCCCTGGCGAGGTGGTTTACCGCAAGAAGTGAGCGGGGCACCCTACGCCGTCTTCCCTCTAGCGCACGTTAGTGCGTCGGCGACGCGGTGACTCCGCGTGAATATTTAACGCGCACATGCACTTTATGCCGCCATATACTTTCTCTATCCCCCCATCCGTGGCGTATTGGGCTTCGTATGTAGTAGAAGCCCCCGGTGCAAGGTCTCGGGGTGTTTGCCGGGCCACCGCCGCCGGTCATATTAGCGAGATTTATTGGGTCAGCGAGGCGGCGGCAAGCGATGCCCGCCGGGCGTCCGTATCTGTCGTCGCACGCGAGGTTGCGTCACGCGGCCGTTTGGGCGCGTGATCGGAGGTCGGGTTCCCACGTTTTTTTGCGGAGACGCGCGCACGATTCGACTCACCGTCTCTCCCCCCTCTTTCTTTTTTCTCGGTCGGGTAACGCTGTTGCGCCTAAGCGAACTGCGCGATGCGACGTGAGAAAACCTCTTTTTTTTTTTTTTTTTTTAAGGTGGAGAAAAACAAGTATGAAAGACCGGGCCTTATGTGTACACGCAGTGTGTTGAATATCGTCACACGTGTGGTCAGCAGTTTTGTGATTTTTCTGCGGTCATTCCAACCGCGCCCTGGTGCACGCGCGCCAGCCTGTCGACGAGAGCCTGGAGCGGAATAATTCTGCCCCACTTATCCCCAAGCTTGCCACCTTCGGCCGTTGTCATTGTCTTCGTTGAGGCTCTGACTCAACGCCATCGCGTCAACCCGCGGTGGTGAAACGTAATAAATTCTTGCGAACACGCAAACGTTGCCTCACGGCATCCAGACAGCGCACAGTCATGGTATAGTTGCGGTGCGGCCCGAATGCTTTCAGTGAGACGTACTTAAGCCAAGAAAGATTGTCGGGGTATCTGGCTGTACGTCAAGTGGAAGGCGAGATAAATAGGCAAAGACAAGAATACGACAGCTACAGTGCCGCCAACAGTCTGTCGTCGAGTTACCTCTGCGTTCAGTGTTTGGCACGTTCTCTTTCACATGATGGTCAAATAAAGCCGGTGGCGTTCATCTCTTGCTCGAGTGTCTCATTTTGATAGTATTAAGTATGCATTCGCAGAAATTGGTGTCATTGGTCATGCCGTTTACTACTTTTGTCTTAGCCAACAATACGCATAGAAGATCACCCAGTTCAAACAAACAAGCAAGAGAAAATGCTAAAGTCAAGTCAAATAAAAGATGAAAGATGCTCACACAAGGTTGACGAAAAATTCAAGTTAACAGACTGTACATCGCAACACATACAGTTGCACAGCAAGAAATTACATATTGTATAAAAATAAGGAAAAGGGAAGTAAGAATATCAGTTGAACGCAGCAGCTGGTACTTTGCATCCATTTTGAAGTAAGCACGCTCTACCATTTGACGTTCTTTTACTAAGCTAGAAGCCCTGGGAATTACCGGTCGAGTACTAAAACTCCTGAAAAGTTACCTGCATGATAGAGAACAGTCTTTTTCTGGAGGTGCTTATTCTGATAGTAAAGTTATTAACCAAGACGAACCACTAGGCTCCATACTAGGTCCCTTACTATTCTCAATTTATATTGATGATTTACGCGCGTGTATTAAATCAGCACATTGTGTACTATACGCAGACGATAATACTATATAATACTATCTCGTTGTGTGATAAATCTTTAACAACCTTCATCCTTAAGCTAAACAATGAGCTTGACCATATGGTATTCTTCCGCTGATTTAGTTATCAATCCTACCAAAACTCAAGTCATGGTTTTCCGATCTAGCCAATGAATACCAGCTGGCTTGCCTGAGATAGCCCTAGATGGTCATCACATTCTCGTCTCTGACTGTGTATCATTTTTGAGCATCAAAATAGATTCTAACCTAAAGTTTTCTCAACACATCGCCTTCATTAAGCGAAAGCGTGCCTTCGGTATTAGAGCATTAATCAAATCAAGAGCATTTTTCTCCAATGACGCATTATTAGCATTATACTTTGCTTTCATTCACAGTTGCATTAATTACGGCATTATTTCCTGGGGAAACATATACCACTGTCATATCTCGCCTATTCAGCACTTAAAGAACGAAGCAATACGCATTATCACTAACAGCGGGTCTTACTATTACTTCGTGAAAATAACATCCTTGTTGTAACGAACTTGTTCAACTATCATCTAATAATTATGTTTTTTAGATTACTTACTAAACAGCTTTCATACCAACGAAATGATTCCAGGTACCTGATCAATAATAATAATAGTAGGTTTGCACGTAACTCCAATTTTCTACTGCTTATGGTTCATTCTAACTGTGGAAAAATGGCATCATCATTCTCTTAAAAAACTGTGGAATGGTTTACCCAACACCTTTAAATCTTCAACCTTTCATGCATTTAGTCATGACTTTAAGCTTTTTTACATGCATAATTAAGTTTGCATCATTCATTACACTACAATTGCCATTTGTATGTGATGACAGATTTTTATGCACTATGGGCTTGTATACAGACAATTTGATTTCGTTTAGTTAATTTTTCGATGTTATATCTTTCGCGACTGTGTTTGTTTCTTTTACTTAGCTTGCTCATCTTGCATACATCTCTCCATCGTTATTATTAACCAAGGGTCTCGTTGCAGTCTTTGACTTTGGGATCCTCATTTGTATATTGTCTCTTGCCCATTGATTGTATTTAAAGAATAATAAGCTGAAACTGAAACGGAATGTTCAAGGTACAGCACTACCGATTACATGTTCAAGTAAATTTTAGGCCCGTTTCACAGGAGGCTTAAACTGCAGTATAAAAATGTGCACGTAAAATTAGTTCGTAGCTAACATCCCTTACATTTCTCTAGTAGTTCTCAGCAGTTCTTGGTGCTCGCAGGAATTCTTTTAAGGCTCTAACTGCACTCATTTGCAGATCACTTGTAGGCCATGGCACAACTACTTTCTTTTTATGCAGAGAGGGCATCCTTGTCCCAAGAGCGCGGAATGTTGCGCGTAATATTTTTTGTACTATGTGGACCATGGTTAGTACAACACAAGGTGTTCACCGTTTTCCGGGTCCAAATTGACAAAGCTTTCCGTTCGCAAGTGCTGTTTGCGATTGGCCGGCCACCTCCAAGAATAATATGCCCAGCGTCAGGATTGGCTGTAATTTGCTCTTACTAACTAGCATCAAAGCTTTTTTTATTTTTCTGACTTTTTCTTCTCTTTTCTTATGAATGTGGGTCTTGAATCCGAGCAACAGCATACCGCAGCGTTGACTCATGCTGAAAACACTGCGCGTGCACTATCTAGACGCAGTACCTAGGCGCATTCTGTATATTACTGTTTAGGTAAAGCGACTGGCCCTCATTGGAATATTAAACTGTAATATAGCACCAATGCGAAATAGAATGAAGTTTTAGCCATAGTTTTCTGTATATTCGAGAAGATCATTTGACGCAAACTGTTCCGCGCACTTCTTTGCAAAAAAAAAAAAAAATAAAGGAAGGGAATACACACGTCTGATTTTAAGCATGCACCGCGCGTGCTATAAATATTGTCGAGATATGTGTTGTTGCAATGGGCCACAGATGTTAAGAAACCGCTGTAAATAAATTTTCTCACAAGTTTTGTCCCATTTGTAAAATATATTTTCTGTCCCTTATTGACTTGGCATATTATGACATGATTCCTTTTGGTCATACTCATAGAGTTATTGCCCAGAGATAATGCTTGAGGGTAGTGTAGCATGACCAGTTTGAGTGGATGTGTTTTCGAGTATATGAAGCTCTATGGGGAGATTGTGGCGTAGAGTTCTGCTGTTGTGAGAAAAAGAAAGTGCTGTGTGATATAGCTTGAACGTTATTTCTCTTGTCGCGGATAATAACGCACCTGGAACTTTTATGTTCCAGGTGCGTTATTAGTTGTACACAGCGCCAGAGCCACAAGCGACCTACCTCAGCTCCAGTCGGTCACCTGCAGCCAGTAAAGCCCCCCCCCCCCCCCCCCCCCCCCCCCGTTCCCCTTTTGAAAAAAGCGGTATAGATAAGCCTGATCGGACCGTTTCCGCGTTCTTCAGGAGGCAATCGGTGGATCATTGTGTGTGCTGACTACCTGACGTGGTATCGTGAGACGGCAGCTCTATCCTCCGCCACTGCAGCCCAGGTTTCCCAGTTTCTGCTGCATTCGTTCATACTCCGACACAGGCCGCCTCGCGTGATGATAAATGACCGTGGTCGCCAATTTATTGCCGATATTGTGGAAGAATTACTGCTTTCGTGTGCCTCCACATTCCGACACTCAACAAATATCATCCACAAACCAATGGGCTCACCGAGCGCACCAACCGAACATTGATAAAAATGCTATCAATGTACGTCACTTCGGACCACAAGAATTGGGATGAAGTATTAGCGTTCGTGACGTACGCTTTCAACTCTGCGAAACACGAAACAACCGGTTTAAGCCCTTTCTTTCTTCTTTACGCGCACTCACCTCGTCATACGCTGGACCTTATCTTTTGTCGTCCATGACGATTTGTCTATGGCAGAGATTTAGCGTCGTGCAGAAGAGGCTCGCCAACTTGCTCGCTTACGTCCACTGGCCGCGCAAGGCCACTCTAAAACACGCTACGACAGCCACCACCAACATGTGACCTATGTTCCTGGCGACATCGTGTGTCTGTGGACTCCACTACGCAGGCGTTGCTTGAGCCAAAAGCTGCTTGCCGACTATGCGGGGCCGTTCGTTATCCTCGATCGTCTAAGCGAGGTGAACTACACGACTGCACGTCTCACTTCCAATGGCCGTTGTTCACGCAAGACTGAGGTCACGCATGTTGCCAGCCTGAAGCCGTTCCCACGCAGGAAGCAGGAGTGACTCGCCCGAAGGGCTTCGTCTGAGAGTGGAGGAATGTTACGAAGGGTCACTGCAAAAAAATACGCGGGAAGCGAGACTGGAGAAAGAGAACGACGGCGTTCATCCTACGATTCCCACGGTCATTGATTCCTTGGTGATCATTAAAGCAGCCACTTAATCCTCTCCGGAAAGCGTAACAATCTATTATAATTATATACTTCACATGTGATTAGAGAAGGCGGCCACGCAGAGGCAAAATCACTTACGAACGAAAAGATTCGTGAATTCGGCCTTAGAAACACAGCAATTGTAATTCTACGTACGGGACATGTTCATGAGTGCGGCTATTCCGTAACGACCTCTCCCGAACTCACCATGCCATTGGCCAGCCTCTAAGTGTTTTCAAACCACCACTCAAGCCTTAGATTGATAATTTGCTTTCAATATTTTGCACAGGAAGCTCGTAAAGCTACCAGGACGAAATGAATTCGCAGGAAATGGTGCCTTGCCGGTCTTCAACATGAAGTACGCTGCTTACGAAAATGACTGGAGGCGTTGTGATGTCCAGGTGTCGTTGAGTATGTCTCATCAAATATACTTTAAAATGGTCTGAACTTGCGCTTGTTGATATGGCTTTATTACGGGAAAATAGAGTGAAAAAAAAAACGATACAAGAAAGAAAGCGCAGGTGCTGGACAGAGCTTGTCCTGTCTTTCTTGTCTCAGTTTTCTTTTTCGTGTGCTGTTTTCCCTCCATGAAATGCAGGAAATCACCCTTTTTCATCCTCTAAATATAACACCGCTTTCCGCCCTCACTGACAAATTCAAATATAGTCTTTTCCCCCGATCCATTGAATTGTGGAACCAGCTTCCCCCTAACCTACGAGAATTAACACTTGATAACTTCGATAAGGAAATCACTGGTTGATGCCCAGGATTCCTAGGACCATGTATTATACACTATGTTTATATGCATATATATACCATTTTTTTTTCTTTTTCAACATATTTCTTACACTAGTGCTTTGCTGTGTGCCTTGTATACCTTTCATTTGCTACCCCACTCCTGCGATAACCCTCTCAGGGTTGCAGTATGTATAAATAAATAAATACATAAAATCCAACGTTCCAAGAGACATTGGTGCACAGTGATACAGGTTTCGAAATTACTGTAGGCTATACTATCTATGGACCGGTGGCATCTACGCGCCTGGTAGTGTTTTGCCTCCTAGGGCGCGCCACCTTCCCAAAGGCGGTACCGGACTTGTACGTGGTCGTCGTTGCAACACTAGAGCAGGTTTGTGAGGTCGAGAAAAAAAACGCTCGTACCAAGGGTCGGATTCTGCCTCGACCAAAAGCAAGTCGTCAGCCGCAGGGTTAGTAGTGCATCAGGCATCTTGGTGGGCGGTTTCACATTGTGGCTAATCAAGTACAGTCGCTGAAGACGTTTCTTCCCTGATTTAGTCCGGTGTCGCTGACTTAATGGGAGTTTCAGAAAACTGGCCCTGGTATCAGCTAAACTTTCTCTAAGCACCGGCCATCAGCGTCCATTGTCGGTCTTTTTTCTTTTATTTTACCGTTTGGGCGCTGTGTGCGCAATTGTGCACGTCGAAATGGTACATCAAAAGCAAAATCACTAATGAAAATATTGACATTTAAAACGTGTCGTAGACATTACAGAAAATTATTTTATTGCACCTGTGCTACATGTTTTAATATTGTGTACACCTTGTTATAGCAAAACAAGTTGGAATGTAGCTGGCAGGGTTTTTGGCCTTCGGTGTGTGTATGTCGTCATGTAGCGGGTTAACTTCTTTCATTGTTTTTCACAATGGCATATTTCATCGTCGGGCATATTTTACAAGTCACCCTATAGGGGCTCTCAAGTATGCTAGACATCGACCAAAGAGTTGATGCCCTAATTATCTGACGTTCCTTCGAATAGTCCTCACACGGTGTCCACGCGGTATAATCTTTATAAAGCTTACAGAAGAATTCGAAATTCCTAATTATGCAGCTGTACGTTGAAAGAAATGTGAAAGGTGAAAGAAATGTGGTGAAACTAAACTTTCAATGGACAGAATTGATTGGCCTGGCCTCAAGATGCTCACTATCCACTGCATCGGGGTGTCTTGGGCGCCGAGCAGAGCACAATTAAACCAGTACCGAGAACGGAAATAAGCAGAGGATGCGCGCGGACGCCGTTCATCGTCCTCAAATCATTGTACTCTGCTTGGCGCCTAAGACGCCTCGATGCTGCTGCACCAACCAGCGTAAATTTCAGTTCTTATCCAGTAAAAATGATGCTGGTCACATTGGCGAAAGAATAAAATTTTCGAGATTACATTACTGCCAGCGCGTCTCTGCATTGCCGAAGTGGCTAACGCGACAGCTACAATGCATACGCCGATATCCGGCCTGCCGCATTTAGCTATTTGCCATAACTTTACAGCTGCATACTGCGCCAAACAGCAAGACAGTTTCTTATCTATCGCATAGATGCGTCGTTATCGTGCACTACGCTGTGGCACTACCCGCTTCCGGGAGGTACCGTTCTTCATGCACTTACAAGCCGCTTGCAACAGAACAGAGTTGCACAAAAATGGCGACCGAAGCAGCATGCTTCCGAGCCTGGGGCGCTTAATGTTGATCTAAATGAGATACATTTTCCCGTTTTCTTCACCTTTGTTTTACGTTTTCCGATTCATTCGAAATCGTACAAATTGCTTCTAGCACTCTTTCGCGATTATGACATGAGTCCCTTTTGGGCATACCAGTTTGCATCCATGCAGCTGGCGAGTGGCGGCGGCGCGCATTGCTAGATATAGGCGACAAAACCACGCACATTCAAGGACTGGATACACTTGGGATGTACACGTTGTATAGCCTAGTGAGTGAGTGAGTGAAACAACTTTATTTGGTCCACTATAGACGTAAGCGAACTCCGCGTCACCTGGCTATGCCCACTCGGGGACCATCAGGTGAAACCTGACGGCCCTCTCGCGAGCCCTCTGGACTGCCAGGATTTGAGAGGTCTGATCCTGGGCCCTAATTAGCCTCATGATTTCCTCTTGGGTGAAACAGAAAGTTTGGGCTACACTGCCTGTGCGTGGCGTGAGGTGTGCATTGCCACTCGGCGCCACTCAAATCGCCGTTGCAATTTCCCCGTTTCTCGAAGGTCTCGGGCTTCAGAAGAAGCCTACTTTGTGGCCAGGATTGCTTGTGCAACGCGCACGAGAACTTAGGCGACGGCTCCTGCCCCCATAGCGAAGTGGCTTCAAAACTTTTTAGGCAGAGTCTGTTCATAACGCCGGCGATTATACACACACGCACACGCACACACACACACACACACACACACACACACACACACACACACACACACACACACACACACACACCACACACACACACACACACACACACACACACACACACACACACGCACGCACGCACGCACGCACGCGCACGCGCACGCACACGCACGCACACGCACGCACACGCACACACACACGCACACACACAAAGAAATAAAGTGCGAGAGATGCTGGCGGTTGGGCCAGGAGTGGCGTTATTGCAGATGTCAGAACCTTAAATCCGGCACGTATGACGGCTTCCTACACTCATGCAGTTCCCCAGGAGGGCAACGCGGGCAGGAAAGTCTGTCCTCGGCGCGACATGAGGGAATCACGCGACAGGAGCTTCGTCTCGCCATTGCTGCCAGCACTCGAGGGGCGCGGCAGCTAACCTGTATTCATACCGCTGTCATCCGGGGATCAGCTGCTAATCCGGCTTTCCAAACCTCGGGATTACTTTACTCTCTTTCTTTTTTCCCCCAGGCTCCCTCTCTTTCTCTCTCTCTGTAGGTTGCTCCCCGCCAGTTCTTCCTTTGATTCCCCGGGCCGTGGATTGGGGGATAATCCCTTGACGGGGATACGGCCCCGCTTCCTTCTGGCGTTCCCTTTTTGCCGTTTCAATGTGGCGGCTCTCATGCCCATCGGGAAGCTTTTGCGCAATGCTTGCGCACTTAGCTGGAAGGCCACTCACACACGCGAGACAGATGCCCTAAACTTGGTGAAACATTCGTTACTTAAGCATAATTACATATGCCAGAAAATCTGCCAATGAATGCAATAGCCGTACGCGAAATTTCGTCTCCAGTCAAATTACAGTTAGAAAATGTGCTGTATTGCCACGTCTATACATAATTCATAAACACCTACCTGCATTACTCCATTGCGGAGACAGGTGTGGGGACCAGTAATGCCACATGACAAGTGAATTCTTGAGGACTGTACGCAAGCAGCGTAACCACTGAAAGGCCTAGCGCGACCGATACGAGCCTTAGTCAAAGTGAAATTGTCTTTTGCCGGGGCACCTTCCCTCGCTTCTCTCAATTTTCTTCGTGCCGTGCACGCCCCATATTCCTCTCTAGTGCAGAAAATTATACGTTTCTCGATTGCCTCTATAATGTTTTCTAACCACGGCTGGTCTATAATAAATTGAAAATTAAACGGGAAAAATGAAAAAAAAAACGAAATGCATTATCCATTACCAAAATATGTGTTGTTATTGTCACTGGCCCGTATTCACCAAAAAAAAAAGGGGGGGGGGGGAGGGAGTCGCACGTTTGTACTGTTCGTGAGAGCAGATTGCAGCCAGTTGTGATATTGGAAATATTAGGTATTAGAGAGAGTGGCCAGCAAATAGCAAACTGCGCTTGCGAAAGAAAAGCTTTGTGAATTCGGTCCTGTGTCCTTCCCGTAGGTAAACAAACATTGCACTAGTAGTCATGAAGATACCGAGCCGCAATTAACAGGTAATAAGCAATAATAATGGATGAAGGGAGGGTCTTCTCAAGGGCATCGTCAAAACATTCTTCAGTGAATCACTTCAGAAAGATTCGGGCGAGCATTGGTTATCACGGGAGGTGCGACAGCATCAAGTCGATGTCGGCCCACGATCGGCCTCTTACCGAGTACGTAAAGAGAGACTGCGGTGAACCAAGCGATTGGCATCAGGTTACGCGAATCACGTCAAAGATTCATCGCCTTGAACCTTCTGTTAAGGCTAAAAAGTGAACGAGCACGCTCTTCGTGGAACTTCAGCATTCAGCGTCAGCCGTGCTCTCTGTGGCCCAGTCTTGGCGCATTACCTTCCTTGGCAACAGAGTTTCGCCGAGGGAAGTGCCTTGGATCGGTAGACATCAGAAGAAGACTCTTTCCTCACACAGATCCGGAACAGCCTCCAAGTATGGGTTTTCGGTCCTAACCACGAGCCACTGCTCGCTTCCTCTCCTGCATACTATGGCCTGGCCTAGACATCACATTGTAGGAGCGGGAAGTCCGTCTTGAAGCCACTTTCTAATGAAGATGTTTATATACAACGATCGAGTGATTATGCGACAGTGGTTCGAAGCTGCGATCAGTGGAATTCTCCAAAGCCCCAGTCCGAAGCTCCGAAATGGGACGGACACGACCCCAAAGCAGGGCCTGATGGTAGGTCTATCCGGTCTTTTCGTTACGCTGCCGTCGTCATCGTCGACCCTTTGTCAGGCCACCAACTCATCCTCGGCTTCTCACTCATCGGGGCAGGGTGAAGTTTAATGGCAGTTCAATCTGATTCATTTTATTCACCCGGGTACACAATGGTTAGTCATTGTGGGCTAAAGGCTACATAAGTATAGCTTGAAGTGTGTCCCAAAACACTGACGAGGCAGTAGCAGAGTAAACAGCGCATGTAGAAAGAAAAAAAAAAACACTTTGCCCATCACTTGGAATAGAAGCCATGCCCCTGCATATGGACGGAGTGTTGGAAGGCGGTCGTGCTAGAATCCTTGCGCTGTCGTGCAGCTACGAAGATTGGCGACTTGTGCGAGGTTTATAGGTGTGCTGCGTAGACTCTGAGAATGGCGGCGCCAGTGAATTCCACGATGCCCCTGCGAGGACGAGAAGAAATGCTCCAAACAATTTTTACCGTGGCTAGTGAGAAGGCACCAGTCAGTCATGTTAGCAAAACATGTTAATATAGGGTGATGGTCGGTAAATATGACAATGCGTACTTACAGACGAAATTCTTCTGGAATTAAGCTCCAGTTTCTTCTATAAACACCTGTCGTCGTCGAGCTTTCCTGCAGGTACGCATTAGAGGAATTCGGAAAAAGCAAGAACAATAAAAAAGGAACGCATTAAGCGAGCATCGTTTGCTTCAGGTGGTGGTCACCCCCTCACCGCATTCAGTACATCTGTCGCGAAAGTCGCTGATGACAAGAGTCCACATTTAATTCTGGACAATTGGTAGCTTCTTAGACAAGTGTCCGCGCAATAGTGAGGCAAAGGTGCAATTCCCGTCAGCCGAAACCTTTTAAAGAAACGTGTACACTAAAAAAATATAATGCCGTGGAAAGCAGCGACTCAGCTCATTAAGTGTCCTTACATGTCAGCAAGATGGGAGGCAGTACGTCAACGAACGCATATTGGGGTAGACTTATGCTCGCGCAGTCCCGGCATCGTCGCAACCTCTAGCTTATTTCGCCCTGAGCGGTTAGGTCCAATCCCCGTACGTAGCGCGCTGCAGCGAGTGAGTGTTGGGGGGCGTCGTGTGCCTTATCTTTTCAAATTTAGTTTTTCCATCTTTAGAAACTTCAACTTCTGCTCCGCTCTAAGCAATTTTGCCGCGCGACGGACAATGAGGTCCGGGGGCTAATGCTGGCAGACAGACGTTGGAAATCCTCTCAGCTTCCGCACGGTCTCACCCTCGTGGCTCTGTCCAGGGGCCTTTACCGTTCGTCCTTTGTTTTCAGCGCTTCCCACTCAACGGGCTCGCGAGCTTCGTGGTTCTGGTCTCTGCCACTCTCTCTCTCTCTCTCTCAGTCACGTTCCCTCGCTCACTCGCGCAACCTCTCCAGGCATGAAATCCACTTGGCGTCGTCGTCTCCCTTCTCCCCCTTCAGCGAAGAGTGGCCATCCCCTTCGCGTGTTCGCCGCTCCGTGAAATGGCGTCTCCGCACGGCCGCTCCCTTTCCTGTCGCCGAGGCGATGTCTCGCTTCTAGCGCGCTGTCCAGGCCCCCCATCCTCGATTCCCTCGACTGCTGCAACGACGCAGCGGGAGACGCTTCGGCTGAAAGAAAGCCTGGCGGGGATCGGGAGAGTTCGCCGCCATGCGCCGTCGCCTGACTGCACATCCGCTCCGCGTCCACCGCGCGCTTCCTACACCGCTGGCCTGCAACCGCGTTTCCTTGGAGGAGGAGGACACCCTATCACTGCTCAGAAAGCCGGGGCCACCGCGTGTTCCAAATCGCGCTCTGCAAGAGCCTCGTGATGCACCCTTCAGCCTCGGCGAACAGAACTCCTCGGGCTCAAAGCCTGAAGCCGCGATGTGTTCGTAATCCCGCGTTTGGAGCATCTTGCGAGGTTTGCATCGAGCGGCGACCCCAAACTCAGCGTGGTAACCTCGCTACGTATATATATATATATATATATATATATATATATATATATATATATATATATATATATATATATATATATATATATAGGGTGATTATTTTAAACTTTCATGGAATACTTAAGAATCGCCTGCGCACATAGCGTAATTCTTGTAATTCAGCTGGATTATTCGAAGAGGCGGACATTACTAGCACGAGAACTCGAAACACACATTCAGAAAATTAACAAGAAAATTGCTAATTGAATTCTTAATTAATTGCTTTACGGCGCATATTGCAATTAACGAATAGTAGCCCGTGAGCTTGCATGACGCATCCACTTGAAATTAACTTCCAGGATGACGCCAGTTTCGAGATATTACTTCCCAAAGTATGGAACAAAATAGATGGCCGTTCCAGTTACTTTTGTGCTTCAATGCATAATACAGCGCTTTGTTAAAAAAGTGTAAGTGGAACAACAGTGAATTTTTCCGGCAAGTTTGATAACGCATATCTCCAAAGTGGTGTCATTCTGGAAATTCATTCCAAGTGGATACGCCTTGCAAACTCACCGGCTACTATTGGCAAGCTGCAATATGTGCCGTCAAGTAATTAATTCAATGTATAATTACATAATTTTTCTTAATTAGTTGAATATGTGTATCCATTTTTCGTGCAGGTAATGTCCGCCTCTCTGAATAATTCAGCTCAAGTACAAGAATTATGCTACGTGCAACAGGCTATCTTTAAATATTCCAGAAAACTTAAAATTGATCACCTTGAATATATATATATATATATATATATATATATATATATATATATATATATATATCATAAGAAGCCAACAAACCCTGACATCAAGGACAAGGGACAACATAGGGGAACTTACTTGGCCTTAATAAATGAAATAAAGAAACGGTAAATTATTGGAAACGAAAGTGGATGAAAAAACAACTTGCCGCAGGTGGGGAACGATTCCACAACCTTCGCATCATGCGAAGGTTGTGCCATTAATTTATAATTTCTTCAATTCAATTAGTAAGTACAAGTAATTTCCCCTGTGCTTTCCTTGGTGTCCTTGTTTGTTGGGTTCTCATGATATATATATATATATATATATATATATATATATATATATATATATATATATATATATATATATATATATATATAACCAGCTTTTACCGCGGTGGCTGCTCTGTGCTGTTCGCGTAAACAAGTTAACGCTGTACACTGCTCATTTTCTATTGGCCCCAGAGAATTTCAGGACTTGGATTCACAAACTTCGCGCGAATTCTGCTAAAACGTCACAAATGTGTTCAACTATGTTTGCGATTGGTCAGTAAATTTCTGTAATATGTGCGCCAAGGTTGGCTGTAGCCCATGTGCTATAATTACGAAACTGCTTTGTTTATACTTCGTCGTCGTTGTTGTTGTTGTTGTTGTTGTTGACGTGGGGTAAATATGTGTTCCCTTCCTCCCCTATCCTCGTACTGCATGTCTGCTACGTAAAAGAAAACTTCCTTCAACAGAGAAGGCGTAGTTTGGCAGTTTCGCAGCAATCGACAATTTCTTCCGGTCACTCATCTACTTGAAAGAGTTGTTTAAAAAATTAAAAAAATTTAAATGTGGGGTTTTACGTGCCAAAACCACTTTCTGATTATGAGGCACGCCGTAGTGGAGGACTCCGGAAATTTCGACCACCTGGGGTTCTTTAACGTGCACCTAAATCTAAGCACACGGGTGTTTTCGCATTTCGCCCCCATCGAAATGCGGCCGCCGTGGCCGGGATTCGATCCCGCGACCTCGTACTCAGCAGCCCAACACCATAGCCACTGAGCAACCACGGCGGGTGAAAGAGTTGTTTGGCTAAACTTTATAACGTTATTTATTTATGTATGTATTTATTTATTTATTTATTTATTTATTTACTTAGTTAGTTAGTTGGTTAGTTAGTCAGTTAGTTAGTTAGTTAGTTATTTAGTTAGTTAGTTAGTTAGTTAGTTAGTTAGTTAGTTAGTTAGTTAGTTAGTTAGTTAGTTAGTATTACAAACTGCAGGAAGGCATTGAGTACGACGGTTATTGTAAGTTTATATGAAAGTAAAACGAGCATTATTCAAGAGACCGAAAAAACTATCAATGCAACAAGAAAATTATTTGCATAACAAATCGAATTGGTATTAAATTATTACTAGATATGAAAACACGCATATGCAGTGAACAGAGAGGGAAACAGGCTGATTACTGCCATTGAAAGGGGCATTACGCCTGCATACATGTTAGGAAGGAGGGAATAAAAAAAAAACGAAGTTGAAGACGGGAAAAAAGGGAAGATGAAAGAACGCGATGGCAGGTCATAAAGACTAATGCAAATAGCAAGGAACATCAAAGCCGTAGGTACAAAAAATACAATTAAAAATAAGTACTAAGGACAGGAAAAGATACTTGCGGGAAGATACTAGTAAATTTTGCACGAAGTTCATTGTACAGCAGGATTGGTGTACAAGCGCGACAACCGCCACATCGATGGGTGAATCACCGCGAAACAAATAACAAAAGAAAGAAAGACAGAGAAAGAAAAGCAGTACAGCCAACAATTAAACTCTGCTATATACGAAAAGCTACAGATTCGCGACTGGTGAAAGCAGTGTAAGCCCGCGATAGGTTTGTTTAGAAAAATAAACTAGCAAATATAGCATAACGCAAGGACTAAATACTATAAACCAATGAAGATGCTTGATAATGAAATGGAATGGTACCGGAAACATTAAAGGCACAAATAGACTAAGTGGTAAAGACGATAAATGTTCGACCAGTCAACTATGACATGCGTCATAGTTGGGCTGGGAAGCGAGGTTATCCGGCACACTGTTCCAGAGGCGGATAGCATGAGCCAGAGCTCAGCATTGGAAGTTGAAATTGAAATAGGGGCCTTAACATCAGTGAGGGCGGAACATAATCTTTGGAGGAACGCAATGGGCTCTCAAGGTCTTCATATATCGCCAATATCAGATAGGACTGTGCTTACCCCATTTTTTTCCTCTTCATTTATTTTCACTTCAAGTGTACATTTCTGCATCATCCCGACCTGTAAGTCTTGTATTTTTTTTTGTACGTACTTGATACAAGATGCTTAATTCTCCCGCCCCTACAAGCACACATCTTTAAACCAGCATCCAGAAGTGCGCAGATGTCTGTAACGTGGTTCGTGCACTCTTTCTTAGCATTAAGCGCGTAAGCATTTGTTCCTTCTCAGAATGATATTTTTTTATGCAATGTACCGCACAAGAGAGGCATGCAAGACGACAGGAAAGACAAAGGCACAGCGACGAAGGCATCACATAATGCGCAATATCGGCTGGCCGAACCAGTCTGTCTTTTACAATCCTCTCTTTCATTTGTTCAGGAATGGGGGAGGGGTAGAACGACGGTTTTCTACGTGCCGCAAACTGACCATGGCTGTTGCAGAAGGCGCGGTGTAGGTTGCACTCATCCCTCCTTCTTACACCTGACTCCTCCGACGGTGTAACCAGCCTTCGACCCCTCCTTACAAGCCACGTGCCGCGCGGATGGGGTTTCGCTTTCAGCTGCCGCCTTCCAGCCGCGCGTCCCATCCGGTGCCCACAACAACAGCCCGCAGGAGCCACAACGAAGCGGGGAATGGGAGGGGGGGGGGGGGGAAGGCTACAGTCGTCGCACCCACAGGTTTATGGAGAGCAAGGGACGCCAGCGGTGGCGCGCGGGACGACAAAGTTACCGCGCGCGACCGCTGACTCACGGCCCCGCTCGCTTCCCGCCCGCCCCATATGTTGCCGCTCGCTGCACCTCCCCCCCCCCCCCCCTCCCGAACGTCGTGCGTAGCGAGCCCTCGTCTGCGTACTTTTAGCGCCCGCAGAGTCGGCGACGGTGCCCACGCATTGCGCCGGCAAATTATAGGCACCGGAGCATACTCCGAGGTGCGCTGTAGCTTCGAACGAAGTATCGGCGAGAGAGCTCCGGTTCTTTAGAACGGTTCCTTTCCAGATCACCACAATTTGTAAATCCTGGAAACAACAACGGATACGCTAGTTCACGTGCTATATGCAAGTATGGCACCTGAACATCTGCACCATGGCGCTTCTATTGGACAGTTCTACTGAGCGCACGGATGCAGCGACTCGGTACGGCGAGCAAAGCCTGATGGGACGATGCGACAATACAATGCCATATCTTGGAGGCACGTGACCAGGGAAAAAAGTCGCGCAGCAGTGCTTACGCCACGACAGGATGCATGTCAAGGAAAAGCCGGAGTGCCTTTTGGGGTCTGTTTCTCATTATTCATCGCGGGAAACACGCTGATGGCGGGAAACCTTACCGCACGGTAATAGTTATGATGAGGCGCAACCTTCATATTAAAGAAACACCGTATATGGCGAGCTATGGAAAGAAGAATGATGGGTGTAACGTCAAGGGATAAGAAAAGAGCAGATTGGGTGAGGGAACAAACACGAGTTAATGACATCTTAGTTGAAATCAAGAAAAAGAAATTGGCATGGGCAGGACATGTAATGAGGAGGGAAGACAACCGATGGTCTTTAAGGGTTACGGACTGGATTCCAAGGGAAGGGAAGCGTAGCAGGGGGCGGCAGAAAGTTAGGTGGGCGGATGAGATTAAGAAGTTTGCAGGGACAACATGGCCACAATTAGTACATGACAGGGATTGTTGGACAAGTATGGGAGAGGCCTTTGCCCTGCAGTGGGCGTAACCAGGATGATGATGATGATGATGATGATGATATCTGGCGAGAGGTACAAAAATCTTGCGCGTTTACGAACAAATTATGGTGATCGCATCATTATTTCGCAGGCATTAAACTTATGATATTATTTTGGAGGCGTTAAATATAGCAAATACCATGTGTCAATGTACGAAAATTATGAAAAAATATTTTCTTGCGAGTGCACTGCAGATAGGTTGTAATACAACGTGGTAATACGCTGCTAGTATTAATAAACTATCGTCTGCTTTCGTTAGAGGGATTCAACGTTTGTCTTAACGTTTACGCTTTCTTTATGTAATATACAAGTTATGTTTTTTTTTCTACGGTCTATAATTTTGATATTGTTTGATTGATGTTAATAATGCTATGTTTTTGGCTTGTTTGTATTTATACATTAGGATTTTTCTTTGCATTTTTATGTGTTTTTTTTGTTCTTGCCTCTGCTCTACTGTGACGCTGTTTTAGGGGGGCATGACTTTTTCAGGAACAGCAGGCCATTTGCAATCTGACCCTCTTAAATAAAGAGGGAGATGAAGAAGATAAGAAAACAATCGCTGTAATTCGTTGACGATTGTGTTCACTAATGAGCTTGCTGTGACGTACTGTATACATTAAACAAAAGATCTCACTCTACTTCACCTCACAGCAACTACGTCGCGTCACACAAGCTGAATTCAGCGCCAGCTAATGAGGCACTGAATTAACGTAAGATGCTGGTGCTCAAATTCACGATTGGCTAGGTCCTTGGATAGATCCTATGCTTAACTCTCGCCCTTCACACTGAATGATCGCCACGAGAATCACGAAACATCGTTACCTGCAAACAACTGCGCACCCCTGCTGCCCTGTGCCAGCTGAGGTCGGTCTCTAGCTTTCGCAAAGCTGTGTGGTTTAGGCGGCGTGAATGACGAGAAAGCGCCGTTTCGCGGTAAGCGCCCGCGCTATCAGCATAAAAAAACTTGAGCAAGAATGGGTAAAAGTCACCCATTTTTTTTTTCTTGTCAAAGTAGCAAGGCGCACTGAAAATAGGAACGGAAATATTTAGCCTCCAACCATGACGTAAACAGGAAATTAGTATCTGTCTGCCAGAGGTTCCGCCTTACTCTTACACAACGCATTCTTTTTCTTTTTATTTTTTGCCTATCTCTCTTCTTTTTCGCTCATTGTCACCCTGGCACCGATACACCGTGCATGAGCCTATATATGCATATAGCGATGCCCCTGGAAACGATATCCCTCCTCGCGCGCAAAACACGTGGCGAGCGCAGTCTGGCTTCTCCGCATGACAATAACGCGACGCGGTCAAGTCCTCCCCTTCCCTAGCGGAGTTGCTCCCCTGCCCGGGATCCCACCCCGACTAGAAACCTCTGCTCATCAAGTGCCATGGACCTCGCGCTGAAGGGGAAGCAACCGGGGTCTCACTATACCAGATTGGAAGCGCCTGCAAGCTGGGCGTAGTAATCGACGGATATGAGGCCTATTGTTGCCCGTGCAGGGGCCTTTCTTTTTTCTTTTCTCTCTGTCTGTTTTCTTTTCTTTTATTCGAACGTGAAAAGCACTCTTAAACATGGGGCCGCGGAGACACAGTCGTTAAAATACTATTTCGGCATGCTGACTACCAAGAGGCCCGACTTTTAATGGTTTTATAATGTTGCCGTTTTCTCCTTTTTTTTGTTTTGTTAATTATGTTTTGTGCGTCCCTGTTTCCATACTCAGGGACCTGGCTGCCACCCGTGTAGTTCCCATTGCGACCTTAAAGGCCAAACGCACGAAAATGCTCGTTTCTGATAGCATAGATACCGAGTAGCCTATTTGCCAATTTATATGTTTGAAATGCGAGCGTGCACGCGAGATAAAAACGGTCCCAAATGAAGGTCGCCGTTATTGATACCGAAACTTCTCAAAACACCAACCTTACCGGTCGCCGGAAATGAGCCCCAACACTGTACGTTTGCGCACCAAGGCCCGCCCGCCTTGATTCTCAGGCGTGACAGCGAAGTCAGCACGCCTGCGCAGTTCTGGGACCTGCGTCACGCCCACTTATCACGCACCAGCTGCGCGTGGTCTACTAAGGGGCTACTTAAAGAATTCTATAAAAGAAAACGGGACGATTATCAACCCTGCGGCATTGCCAATATTGCTTCGATAGTATGTATATGCCAGTCATACAAAACTAATTTAATCGAAATGAAATTTCATTGCTGTTAGCCTTTAAAGGGACCCTGCAATAACTTCTTTTTATCGCCACCATGTTCCCACTAGATATACTTGCTGTATGAGGAAGAAATAGGAGCAAAATAAATCACGATAATTACCTGATGCAAACGGAACTTATTGAAAACAAACATCTCGAAAGACAGTAAAGGTAGGCTTACATGCCACTGAAATTTCTCATTCCTCTCGTCCAGTGACGTCACAGCGGACGGCATTGATCTCGACCGTTTTGTAGCAATACGTAAAAAAAAAAAAAAAAACGCGTCAGTAATTATGTTGCTCGCGGCGAATTCTTCCAGTACAGCGCAGCTGGGACAGAAGGATGTCTTGTTCGTCCTCAGGAGGCCATCCTTAGTCACAAGAACCACTTGGCAAATGAACACACGACCCAACAAGAAAGGGGCGTTACGAACGCGCGCTGTGGTAAATTAACCAATCCTCAATGACGGTTCGATCCGCACGTACGTCGTCGAAATGCGGTGTCCTTGCGCTGCTTGTCCGTTTATACCAACGTTCGTCTCTCTTCGCGCCGTCGTTCTTGCGACTCGAGAACGGCAGTCCCTGATGCAAAGGTGAAATTTTATCGTGCGGACGCGTCATTTCTCACGCGTACGCCACCTTAGGAACAACTTAAACGTCAATGCGAAGTGAAGTAAAGCCAAACGTTCGTGGTCTTGCGTACATGTTCGAAACTCGGCTGGCACGTTCGTGTCCAGGACTCCGTATAGTGTGTGGCGCAACCTGTTCCCATCTTTCCACTGGGTCTAGGGAATATATGGGGACTTCATTTACTTTCTTGTCTAACTGCGCTCTAGATTTCCTGGACCTTTCATAACACTTATTTTTCCAATATCTTTTCTTACTTTTCTAACAATGATGTGAAAAGGAGTAGACGTCACTAGTATAGGCGACTTAGTCTTTCTTTTATTTTCATTTCGATAAAAGCAAGACTACGTACGGGCCTAAGGAGCTACAAAATATATTTTATTGCTTTTACAGTTCTCGAGATGTCTTTTTCTACTCCCCCCCCCCCCCCCCCACTCCTATCTTTTTTTTCTATTTGTTGTCACAAAGTTGCGTTGCAACAGCCTTAAAAATATACGCATATGAGCCGCAAGTCGCACGTCAATTTGATCAAACCATGTATGTGGCCTTCTTTTTTGTGGCCTTTCTATTTTAACTTCTTCAATAAAAGCAGTCATTCAAGGGCAAAGTGGAAAAAGCCGCATAAAAGCGAGCATCTCTTCACAGAAAAGTTGACGCGTGCACTGCATTTAATTGACCAACTATACAAAGCACAAAATTAATATGCGATGGCGATAATGCGAGTTTCTGTTCTATACTGCGTGTTTACTCGAAAAAATAATTTTATCATTAATTTGTTTAAACATTATTCACAAATTGAAATACCAATGTTTGCGCAACACTGCGTGGCCTAATAGCCATTGGCTAGTAGTGGGGCCGACAGGCTTATTAAATGAGAGTAAGTTTTCAAAACTTTATTGGCAAAATTGGACGAACTAAAATGGGAGTGTCGTTATATTATTCGGCCCCCTTTTGTTCTAGGCACGGTGCATTACCAGCTGCGCTTCCTTTTATAGACATGCAACTTCTTTATTGGCTTCCTCTCAACGTCAGACCCATGACGTAGTGCTCCTTTTGAAGAACGTGGCCACGACTTCAGAAAATTTTCAACCACAAAAAGGAATAAGGATTCACCGGCATTTATTTGTTACGGTGGCTGCTCAGTCTATATATATATATATATATATATATATTGTCGCGTATACTCTGCTGGAGTATACACGCTGAACGAAGATCCAGGCGGTTGCATTTACGAAAACGTACGCGGTGTTACGACTTTGCACCGGTGCCACCTCTATTACGACTTTGAGGTGGTCCCGTAGCGCTCGTCACCCGTTTCGTGACAGAGCGTTGGTAGCGAAGACTCCGAGTCAGGCGTCGGTGAGAATAACGAAAGGGATTTTATACACTATATACAGGTCATTATACAGGACATGAAGGGATCGGCACTGGGGCCGAGAGCTCACAGCAAACGCGACTCTTCCCGCACGGCGACGTCCGGCGAAAACGCGTGACACATCTCACTCCAGTTGAGAGCGGCACTGGCTCCCGGTGGGTCGGCGGATCCCGTTTTCCAGGCGGCGCGTCGCGGCTTATAAGCCCCGAGAAACCATTGTCACTCAAACGGCCCAAAACAAAGCCAGCACTCGACGGTCGTCCTAGAGGTCCAACCAGCGACCGCGCTGGCCACCCGGTTCAAAGATCGCGCGCGCGGTGACCTCCAGGAAAAGGGAGGTGCGGCGCCGGGCTGTCTGGCACTTGGTGGCACGTTTGGACATGTTGCTCGCCGAAACTTCTCCGCAGGACACCGATGCCTGACGGCTCAGCATCTTGACTTGCCAAGGGAGAATTAGGGCGCTGTGCCTTTCGGCGCAGCCCCGGGTTTGTCGAAAGGGCGCTCGCAGGAAAAATTCTGCATCTTGTAGATTCGGAATCCGGGCTGGTGGTAATGGCACAACAGCATCCCCGCCCTCAGATAAGGCACCGGGAAGACGAGCTGCCTCCACGTGGCTCGGATGCCAGGCGCGCACGTTCGTCAGGCTCGTCCAAGTTCACGTCCAGTGTCGGGACGCCAGGTAACTTCACGTGCCCAGGTCCCACTCGCCAGGACAGGAGCTCTGCTCACCGCGTTGTCGCCAAGGCACCTCGACCAGCTCCGCTCGGGTCGTTCCTAAGCCCTTGCTTCTCGCCACTGGTCCCGGTTGGTCGTTCTGCAGCTTGCAAAACCGACCGGCAAACGGCAACACCCAACACGAACAAGTGCCCTCTGTCTCCCGTCAAACACCAGACAAGGCCATAATCCAAATCAACCTAACTGAATTGCTATCCCCCTTTTTGCTTCCGCTGCAACAAGAGGCAGGTGTACGATCTAGTACACAAGGCTCAAACAACCATTTTTCAAATGAACAACACACCAAAATATCAGGAACAATTAATAATCAGCAATAATAATGACAAATAGAATGGTCCCCTTGAAATCACTTGGACCGAAAACACACTGCTGAGGAAGCAAGTGAGGTCATTCATTTTTCCCGGCGATATTTTCGCGGAATCAGAAGCTGCTTATATTTGCGACCCTGCTTATCCGTGTAGCGGCGGTGCAATAAGCCAGATTCCTCGTAAAATGAAACCCTCTTTTTTTTCACTCCCAGTTTGACGCTCTTGCTCAGGTCGGCTAGTGAACAGTCTTCCTGTTGCTCGCGAATCAGAGTTTCCCTTTCAACTGCAGCCTGCTCCTCCCAGCTGGCAGAAACCGGAGCGAGTGTGGAGCCCGCGCCGCCTAACTGCGGCGTCGCGTCCATATCGCGGCTAGCACTGCACGTGTCACTCCCACTCACTTCCAGGACCCGCTGTCAGGATTGGGGGCTCAATCCCGTCGCTCGTGATCCGTTGTCAAGTTTGGAGCCCGGCATGAATTCGAAGGTAGCTGGCCCATGCCGTCGTCCAACTTATCCACGCTGAGGACGTTGATGAAGGGAAGAACTGCTTCTCATCGAGAACGAGGAATATGGGTTTATTTACAAGTATTTATATCAGTCTAACATGACTGCTTGAGAAAAGTGCAGCAGTCTAACATGACTGCTTAAGAAGAAGAGTGTCAGTTCAACATGACTGCTCAAGAGAAAGTGTGTCGAGCATCCGCACAACAGCCGTTTTTATACACTCGGTCCGCCGACGATACAAGGTGGCGAATGTTCGTTTCGTCATCGCAAAACTAGCCGCCTCCCGCGATACAAGGTGACGCGAGCGTTCGTTTACTCATTGTAAATTCGCCGCCGCCCTGCAGAACAGTTTACGCACACAAAGGCACACACATTCCGATGTCCGGCGCCGACGTCAGAGGGGCGCCGTTCCGGGTACCTCGGAGACATTCTGGGTAGCTCGTTGTCCTGCGTGCCGGCCGGCGCGTGAGAAGCACCAAAAAACGGCTTTACCGCGGCAGCTTGCTCATGCGTAGCAGATCAGGTCCGCGCTGGAGAGCTCCGGCACCATAGTTCGTCCACCGAACTCGTTTCGTCACAACGGCGATGGGGCTGGTGGATGGAGGCGGTTTTCATCACAAAGCCCGCTTCTTCGAACGCCTCCTAGCTGCAGCTACGGAGAGTGGGGGATGCGCGTCTTGTCCCCCAGTCGTAATTGGGTGGCAATTTTGCCTTGCAGCTCGCCATTCTTAACAGCGCCTCCATGGCCCGAAAAATCTCGACTGTCTAGCGTTGACAACCGCTAGGCAGGAAGAGAGCGGCTGGTGGTCAGGGGGGGATTGATGTCTTGGCTCGCAGCGACCACTTGTGTATTGATGTCACCGCCCCAAAACATCCAACAAGGACAGGCAACTGCAAAATGAACCCCACAACACGGCTCTGCGCCGAGATGACGTGCATTGGCTCTCACTTTAGACCTGCTAGGCTTCAAAAAATAAAAAAACATAATTGCAGAAACAAAAAAAATGCTGCATTTCGCTATGCCAATTTCTGAAGCAAATTCCTGCTGACAAATTCAGCAATCATAGAGGGAATCCTGCTAAATGAGAGGGGTTCTTCTTCGCTTAAAGAAAATTAACACTAGTAACCCTAAAATTTAGGAGGGACCCTCAAACGCAGAATTCAAATTAGCCTGCTTAATCCATCCGCATTACTATGCAACTTTCCCTTCTTATATCTAACGGAGAAGTTGTACTCTTGGAGAGTGAGGCTCCATCGGAGCAAGCGGCCATTTTTGTGCGACATTTGATTGAGCCACGTCAGAGGACAGTGGTCGGTCTCGAAGATGAACTTCGCTCCGTACAAGTAACACGACAACTTCTGGGCGGCCCAAACCAAACAAGCACATTCTTTCTCTGAAGCGCTGTAGGCTTCCTCTCTTACATTTAGTTTACGGCTGGCATAGAAGATAGGATGCTCCTCGTTATCGTCGCCGACCTGACTAAGTACCACGCCCATACCTCTGTCGCTTGCGTCGCATTGAACTATGAATTCCTTTGTGTAGTCTGGCGCGCGAAGCACAGGACGAGAAACCAATAACGTTTTCAAACTTTTGAAAGCGTTCTCTTTGTCCTTATCCCAGTGTACGTTACTCGGTGCTCCCTTTCGGAGGGCGTCTGTTAATGGACTTGCCATTTGCGAGTAATTCGGAATGTACCGTTGGTAGTACCCCACAAGTCCCAAAAATGAACGAAGGTCTGTTTTCGTGCGCGGCTGAGGAAATTCTCCAATCGTAGCTATTTTCAGCTCAGCCGACCGTCTCATGCCCTGACCGACAACATGGCCCAGATAAGTAACCTGCGAACAACCAAACCTACACTTTTCCGCTTTCATCGTTAAGCCGGCTTCCCTCAACCGTGAGAACACCTGTTTGAGGTGCGATACGTGTTGTTCCCAGCTGTCCGAAAAAATTGCTACATCATCAAGATAGGGCAAGGCGAACTCCTGCAAGTCTTTTAGGAGAATATCCATTAACTTAGAGAAGCTAAACGGCGCGTTCTTCAGCCCGAAGCTGAGTGCGAGAGGGCGAAAAGTGCCTACAGGCGAGATGAATGCGGCATAACGGCTGGCACTTTCTGAAAGGGGAACTTGCCAGTACCCCCGCACGAGATCTATAGTTGAAATGTATTTAGCAGCGCCAACTCTTTCAATTCGTTCCTCAATGTTGGGTATCGGGTAGAGCTGATCCCTAGTGATGGCATTTAACTTCCTGTAGTCAACACACGGACGAGGGTCCTTGTTAGGGGTTTCTACCAGTATTAGCGGTGACGTGTTGTCACTCTCAGCGGGCTCAATAACTCCCAACTCTAGCATGCGCTGTATCTCTGCGTCCATAATCTCTCTCTGTCTTGGAGACACCCTGTAAGGCTATTGATCTTACTGGTTCGGTTGATGTCAGCTCAATTTCATGCGTTATCAGTTCGGTTCTACCCGGCCGATCGCTGAATCTGTCGAGATATTCCCCTAACACCTCTTTTAGCTCATCTAGCTGCTCGGGTCTTAGAGCGTGCGAGCTTACCCAGTGTTCTACTACTTCTTCTAGGCCGATTTCAGAGTTGGAGTTCGCCCTATACTCTTTAAACTTGGTACTAATGCCATCCGGCTCTTTGATGGTATAGTTAACGACTCCGCTCCGCTCTACATACGGCTTCATCAAATTACAGTGATATATCCTCACTTCCTTCCTGCGACCGGGCATTCTCAAAGCATAGTTAGTATATGAAAGCTTGTGCAACACTTTAACGGGCCCGTCCCAGTGAACTTCAAGCTTGTTCTTTCTTGAAGGTTTGAGGATCATTACCTGGTCTCCGGCGTTAAACGTACGAAGCCTCGCATTCTTGTCGTAATAGAATTTGGAGTCCTTTTGAGCTATTGCCATGTTCTTTCCGACTAGTTCTTGGGTTGCGCTTAGCCGTTCCAGTAAATTTAGCACGTATTCAACCACTGTTGGACTCTCCCCTCTTTCCTCCCACATCTCTCTTAACATTCTCAGTGGAGGATGGAGTGTCCTCCCATACACTAGTTCTGCTGGTGAGAACCCTGTCGCTTCATGTGGAACCGTTCGCAAAGCAAACAAAGTTGCCGGCAGACAGTTCTCCCAGTCCTCCTTATGCTCGTAACAGAGCGCACGCAAAACTCGCTTAAGCACCGAATGCCACCTCTCTACACTGTTTGACTGAGGGTGATAGACAGAACTGTGTATTAACTTTACCCCGCACTTTTGCAAGAATGTGGAAGTCAGTGCGCTCGTGAATACTGACCCTTGATCTGCCTGAATTTCGGCTGGAAACCCAACTCGTGCAAACACTGTCAAAAGCGCGTCTACTACTTCGGTGGAACTGAGCTCTTTCAAAGGGATTGCTTCTGGAAACTTGGTAGCCGGACACAGCATGGTAAACAAGTACCTGTAGCCCGATTTTGTTTTTGGAAGAGGCCCTACCGTGTCTATTAGAAGTCGTCTGAAAGGCTCTGTTATTAAGGGCACTACCTTCAGTGGAGCTTTCCATGTCTCTCTTGGTTTACCAGAACGCTGGTAGGCGTCGCATGATCTTACAAAGTTTTCTACGTCTTTGAAACAGCCAGGCCAGTAGTATTCCATAAGCAATCTTTCCTTTGATTTGTTTATGCCTAGGTGGCCGGACCACCCATTTCCATGACAGAGACTCAAAAGGTCCTCTCTATACTTAGTAGGTACGATTAACTGATCTAAAATCCTACCCTTTCGATCTCTGTAGTGCCGATACAACAAACCTCCTCTCTCATGTATCGTCACGTTGCGCCTAGCAATGCCTTCTTTAGCTGTGTCATGTAATTTAGCTAAGCTCCCATCATTCTTTTTCTCAGCTGCCAGTGACTCTTTGTCCACACGTAAGAGCTGATCAAAGTTCTTTGAGGCCGGTGATAATAACGACCCTGTCTCGCTTGTGAGTGCGTCAGCTTGCTCTTCCTGCAGGCTAGAACGTTGACACTCTAGTGCTACGCTCTCATTGAGCTGGTCAGCTGGCAGGCTCTCCTCAACTGTTCTTTTGTCCCTCGGGCCTAGCTCGGATTCGGGTATTGAAGTTATCCGCTTTTCTGCTTCCGCTGGAGGAGCTTGTGCAGTTTCAGCCGAAAGCGCCGCGATCTTACGAGCTTGGCCTCGGGTCAACGCTTGTACTATGCCCTCTCCCAGTTTGAGCCCTTTGTCACGCAGTAACTGATTCGAACGATTCGAAAAGATGTAAGGATACTGCAGTGACAAAAATTTGGAAACTGCAGCCTCAGTCTCTAGCTCCCCGAATGGTCCATTGATTTTGACTTTGGCCATGGGCAGACACACGCTGTGTTCTTCTACAACCTGTTTTATCCATGCTACTTCTCCGGTGAAGTCATCTACCGTCACGTAAGATGGATGGACAATGTCCATCGTGGCGGCACTGTCTCTTAGCACTCGGCATGGTTTTCCATTAACTTGCAGGTCGTGAAGATATGGACTTAAAAGTTCCATATTCTCATCTTTTTCCTCCACGTAGGAGAAAACTACGCTAGGCTTCCCGCAGTTTACAGCTATATGTCCCAGTTTGTGGCATTTGTAACAGCGAATTGGTCTAAAAGATTCGAATTTTCTTTTCTGTTCTTTTTGTGCGGTTTTCTCGTTAAGTTTCTCCTCGCTCTTTTCTGCGGGCTTTTCCGCCATGTCTACAGGCTCCGATCGTCTAGTCTGCGCACCCCTTTTGAACGGAAATGGTTTCCGCGGTCCATTTCGACCGTCCAAGTTTCCTTCCTCGGCGTTCAACTTTCTACGGGTTGCGTACCCTTCGGCTAATTCGGCCGCCCTTCCCACAGTGTTTACATTCCCTCTGTCTTGCACCCACAGTTTCACAGCTTGGGGGATGGTTTTATAAAACTGCTCTAGACACATGCATTCAATGATCATGTCTCTGTTGTCGTACGCTTCCGCGCTTTTAAGCCATTCGACTAGGTTGGCCTTTAAGCTATATGCAAACTCTGGATATCCCTCGCTATCTTTCTTGCCTGTGCTCCTAAACCTTTGCCGAAAAGCTTCGGCTGAAAGGCGGTATTTCTTCAGGAGACTAGCCTTAACTTTTGCATAATCATATGCATCCTGTGCACTCAATCTGGCGATTACTTCCGCCGCCTCACACGGCAACATAGACAGCTACCGCTGTGGCCATGTACTCGGGCCGAAGTTCATCTTTTCGCAAGTCCTTTCAAAATTGCTTAGGAACAAGCCTATGTCGGTCCCGACCTCAAATGGCTTTAATAGCCTGTCCATGCGGCACGATTCTGCCTCACTTGATCGTCCCAGAGCGCCTTCACTTCCTTGAGACAACTCCAAACGTTTGCTTTCAAGTTCAAGTTGCATTTTTCTTAACTCGCGATCTTTATCGCGTTCCTCTCTCTCTCGGTTTTCTCTGTCCCGTTCTTCTCTTTCTCTTTCCCGTTTCTCTCTCTTTTGGAGAAGTTCCAATCTCATTTCAATATCTTCCTCACTGGCCTGATTGGAAATTAGCTCCAATAATTCCGACTTTAGCATTTCCTTGCGCACATCTAGGCCAAGTTCCTCACCCACAATCAACAATTCGTCTCTCAGCAGTGTCCTTAACTCCATGATTGCTGCTTTACTGCCTTAATTCTGCTCTCTAAATCTAGCTAGGAAAACACAACCTAGCTAACACTCACCAATCTAGCTTCCCTACAGTTCTAAACAGAACAACCACAAAATGAAGCCTAGAGAGTCAAAGCAAGAACCAAGCACTCACCGCAGATACAGCACCATGTCGCAAAGTCCATCCCACCGCTCTCAGCCAGTTGTCAGGATTGGGGGCTCAATCCCGTCGCTCGTGATCCGTTGTCAAGTTTGGAGCCCGGCATGAATTCGAAGGTAGCTGGCCCATGCCGTCGTCCAACTTATCCACGCTGAGGACGTTGATGAAGGGAAGAACTGCTTCTCATCGAGAACGAGGAATATGGGTTTATTTACAGTATTTATATCAGTCTAAAATGACTGCTTGAGAAAAGTGCAGCAGTCTAACATGACTGCTTAAGAAAAAGAGTGTCAGTCCAACATGACTGCTCAAGAGAAAGTGTGTCGAGCATCCGCACAACAGCCGTTTTTAAACACTCGGTCCGCCGACGATACAAGGTGGCGAATGTTCGTTTCGTCATCGCAAAACTAGCCGCCTCCCGCGATACAAGGTGACGCGAGCGTTCGTTTACTCATTGTAAATTCGCCGCCGCCCCGCAGAACAGTTTACGCACCCAAAGGCACACACATTCCGATGTCCGTCGCCGACGTCAGAGGGGCGCCGTTCCGGGTACCTCGGAGACATTCTGAGTAGCTCGTTGTCCTGCGTGCCGGCCGGCGCGTGAGAAGCACCAAAAAACGGCTTTCCCGCGGCAGCTTGCTCATGCGTAGCAGATAAGGTCCGCGCTGGAGAGCTCCGGCACCATAGTTCGTCCACCGAACTCGTTTCGTCACAACGGCGATGGGGCTGGTGGATGGAGGCGGTTTTCATCACAAAGCCCGCTTCTTCGAACGCCTCCTAGCTGCAGCTACGGAGAGTGGGGGATGCGCGTCTTGTCCCCCAGTCGTAATTGGGTGGCAATTTTGCCTTGCAGCTCGCCATTCTTAACACCGCTCGCCTAGGCCAGCCTCCGAGCTCTGCCTCTCCCGTGACTGCTCGCCACTCAAGTTACCTTGATCGGTCCGTGTGCCGCACCGCTGTTCGCTCACCGACGCAAAGTCAAGTTCCCTCGACAGCGGGTGCGCTTTGGATCGCGTGAGGGCCATGTACGCCACGTCGGCAAAGAATGATTTGCCCTGATCCTTCAGCAGCTGCTCCGAGCTATTTGAGAAGAGGTAGGAAAAGTGCTCCGGGAGGGCGGCAGACACAGCGGCTTCTGTGTTAAGTTTCCCAAACTCTCCTTCAATGATAACCGTTGCGATCGGTAAACAGACACTCTCCTCCTCGGCCACTTGCCGTATCCTAGCGCACTCTCCCGTAAAATCACCCGAGGAGATGAAAGACGGGTGGACAACGTCCATAGTTGCTGCAGAGTCCCGAAGTGCACGGCACTTCTTACCGTTTACCTTAATTTCCTTCACATAGGGCTCCAATAGTCGTATGTTTTTGTGAATTTCCTGTATTGCTGCAAAAGCAATTTTCTCTGGGCAGCTCGCAGCGATGTGCCCTTGCTTTTTGCAATTGTAGCAGGTTAACGGTTTCCGTTCTTCAAAAGAACGCGTCGTATCGTTTCGCTGTGTGCGACCATCGCTATCATTCTGAGATGCATTCTGTCCTTCCCTTACAGTTTCTTTGGTAAGGGACTCGTCTTCCCGAAACTCGCGACGCGTGATTTGCTTCCGTTCGTCGGGCTTCCCGGAAAACCCATCGCTCCTATCTGCCTTTTCTACGCGCACTGCCTTGCTGTGCAAGCTGCGGCGAGTGTAATACTCTTCCGCTAACTCTGCTGCCTTGTTTAGCTTAACCTCCTTTAGCCTATCTTGCAGCCAGAGCCTGACATCCTCATCAATGCAACGGTATAACTGCTCCAACGCGATGCATTCGACGATTTTGTCGCGGTCGTCGTAAACCTCTTCGCCCTTCAGCCATTCCACCAGGTCGGCTTTTAGACGAAACGCGAAGTCAACATTCGACTCCCAGCCCTTTTTTGCATACCGGAACCTCTGCCGGAAAGCTTCGGGCGACAATTTGTACTTCCGCAGTAGCGCTTCCTTCACATCACTGTAGCTCTCAAACGCCTCTTTCGATAAGCAAGTTATTACGTCTGATGCCTCCCCAGGAAGCAAGGCTAACAGATTCTGTGCCCAGAGGGATCGCTCAATGCTATTCCGTTCGCACACGTGCTCAAATTTCACGAGGTATTTGGCCATATCCTCTCCGACGACAAAGGGTGGAAGTTGATCGCGTATTCTTGGACCGTTAGAAGTGAGACTAGGCGCCGGCGAGCTATTTCGGGTCTCCAACTGTTTCATTTTAAGCTCGTGCTCGCGACGTTCCTTTTCTTTCCTTTCCTCCTCGCAACGTTCCTTCTCCCTCTTTTCCTGACGTTCCTTGATATCCGCCCAGGCCTCTTCGGCTTCCTCAGCCGTTACGTCCCCAGTCCTCATGGCTTCAAGGATCGCATTCTTTCTTTTGGTTGAGCCCAACTCAATGCCCAACTCCTCACAAATTCGGAGAAGTTCCTTGACATTGTACTTCTCCATCGTTCACACTGTCCTCCTGCTGTTTACCCTTTTTGAATATACCTGCCGTACGCTACTATAACGCTACTAGTAAGACATCCGCAAGTATTTCACACACCGCCCTGTTTACCCCCTCAGCATCCCCTGGTTTTCAAAACACTCTCACTAGGCTCGAAACCCACAAGGTTAACACAATGCAACACCAATTCCTTCCCTAAGCTACTATAACCTGTGTCAGAGAAAGTATGGTGTTTGAGGTAAACTTCAGGCACTCACCGCGCCGAGGTAGCCGATGCCGGTCAATCCCGTAGCTGCCATCCACTGTTACGACTTTGCACCGGTGCCACCACTATTACGACTTTGAGGTGGTCCCGTAGCGCTCGTCACCCGTTTCGTGACAGAGCGTTGGTAGCGAAGACTCCGAGTCAGGCGTCGGTGAGAATAACAAAAGGGACTTTATACACTATATACAGGTCATTATACAGGACATGAAGGGATCGGCACTGGGGCCGAGAGCTCACAGCAAACGCGACTGTTCCCGCACGGCGACGTCCGGCGAAAACGCGTGACACATCTCACTCCAGTCGAGAGCGGCACTGGCTCCCGGTGGGTCGGCGGATCCTGTTTTCCAGGCGGCGCGTAGCGGCTTATAAGCCCCGAGAAACCATTGTCACTCAAACGGCCCAATACAAAGCCAGCACTCGACGGTCGTCCTAGAGGTCCAACCAGCGACCGCGCTGGCCACCCGGTTCAAAGATCGCGCGCGCGGTGACCTCCAGGAAAAGGGAGGTGCGGCGCCGGGCTGTCTGGCACTTGGTGGCACGTTTGGACATGTTGCTCGCCGAAACTTCTCCGCAGGACACCGATGCCTGACGGCTCAGCATCTTGACTTGTCAAGGGAGAATTAGGGCGCTGTGCCTTTCGGCGCAGCCCCGGGTTTGTCGAAAGGGCGCTCGCAGGATAAATTCTGCATCTTGTAGATTCGGAATCCGGGCTGAGGGACGAGCAACAACAAAACCTAACCGAAGCGGCTGAAAACGTCGAATATCAGGGGCTATAGTGCGGTTTCAACCGCACAACGTGCACAACCTCAGATTGTGGTTGTCGACGTCGGGGAGGCTGGCATCCGTCAGGAAGGACTTCGTAACTCACGGCACTAATTCGCTGCAACACTCTGTAAGGTCCGAAGTAGCGACACACACACACACACACACACACACACACACACACACACACACACACACATATATATATATATATATATATATATATATATATATATATATATATATATATAAGCTTGGCTTCGTTGTCTTGTAGATAATATGGAATGTTTTTTTTCCCATGCGGAATCGCAACAAACACCGAGCACTGATATTTTTAGTGGCGAGTGTCAGTGTCAATTTCACCTGACTGGTTTCGGTTGAACTCTTGATTATTGTTATTTTTAACAATAACGCGTGACGTGAGTAGACGACAAAGAGGTCATTTCTTTGTCGTTTTTACCCGCGTCATAAAGCGCCTTCTAAATGACGCAATATAAAATATTAATTACATATACACTTGAAACATATGCGCTTGCTGGCACGACGGTGCCTATACTAATGTCAATCTGCAAGAAATGCACGAACAAAGATCCAAAAGGCTGCACTCGCTCCGCACTAGCGTACAGAACAAGCTTCCGAAAGTCGGTTGCTTGCTGCGGGGTCAAGCGTCTTCCCCATCTCGAGACGTGTGCGAGCCACCCTACGCAAACGGTCAGCAACGTCGAGCTAAGAGATGGCGCACGTATGCGTGGGTGGCGGCGACTCAGTCGAAGAAGGTGCACTTGTTCTCGGGGTTCATGCGCGCCCCGAGCGAGCAGTTGAACGCCTCGGCGAACGGGGCGAAGTTCTGGACGGCCTTGTTGCACTGTCCAGCGTGGAACTTGCCGTGCCAGTCGTGCGCGCACATGGCGTAGCAGGCGGTGATGAAGAAGAGCTGCGCCTCGCTCCACCGCCTGGACAGCCGGAGGTCTCGGGGCTCGCGCGAAGCGAGCCATGCCGCGTGGGCGACCTCGATGGCCGGAACCTGCGTCAAAGCACACGAGGGGGGGGAGGGGGGGGGTGCACGACGGAGGTTCGGGAGATGATAAAAAAGACCATGCAATAAAACTTCTCTTTCTTCTTTTGTTTTTCAGCACGTGAAACATACCTCTACTTATACGCAGACAATGCTGTCATGAACATATATAAGCTCATTGTTAGTTATTACCCTGCACGCATAAGCGAACCCATAACTGCGCTCGAACCTGGCTGAATCTTTCAACTTTCTAAATTTTCAGCCACTTCAAGTCTATTTTTGTTACGCACTTTACGTGCATTCCAGGCCAGATTTCATTAGCTGTAGCGGCAAAGCAGTGCCTCCTTATAATAGAGGTGACAGAGAGAGAAATCACACGATGATGACCGCCATGCTCATTGAATCAGAGTGGCGCCTCTGTGAGCTAATCACGTGCTCCTATACCGATCCTGGTTGTGACGTGGTCTCCATCATCGCACGCCCTCACGACGTGCCATCGCCAGCACCGCGTCGTACGAGGCCGCCAACGCGTAACAGGGGCAGCACTTTACTGCCGACGACTGCACTCATACAAGGCTCATTCAAAACTTCTTGCTGCAAAATATGCCTTTTATTACTAAACCCATTGTGCGCGATCCCATAGGCGTTGATCTGAAAGGTTATGACGTTCTTAGGCGGCTTCAGTAGGCTGAATGTGCGTTCAAGCCCAAACGCCCTTTTTTTATTACTTGGTGCAACCGGAAGACTTGCTCCTCGTTCACGAGCATCGCGAACGCACTCATGCGTACATGCGTTCTTATTGTTTACCGCTAGAGGTGTGTGACGCAGCAATATCAGCAAGTTGTTGACAAATGTCAGCGGGACCACTGGGAAGAGCGAGTCCGTGCTAAACTAAGAAGTGTTCCAGAGGGGTTCTACCCTCTATAGCTATTTCATTTATTAAAAAAAATATAATCCTCTTGTCTGTATAATAACATATATTTGCACCGGTATGGGTATTACGCTACATTTACTGGCAAGGTCGTTTAAGAGTTCCATACCAAACGCATGCAACTGCATTTTTTTTTATTTTTGCACTCGAAGAGTGTTCACGATTTAAAATGATACAAAATCGAATCGTTTATTTCTATTCTTTGTTTACAGACGGAGGGAACAAAAAAAATCTGTCCCATTAGCTAGGCACGATAAAAAACGAGATTATGAAAGCATGTTAAAGCAGGTTTTCAAGATGGTTTGCATCAAGTGATGTCTTTACCTTGCGTAAAGATATGAATGCGCAGGGCTTGTCGTATTTCGCTATTATCTAAATACGGTCATTACCAAGTTCAGGAACTGGACTTGCAGTTATGCGCTTAGCTATGAAAAGCCCAGACAGAAGACCAAAGCTGCAGTACTCGAAACGCCATGGAAACGCGAATGACTATTACCATAGGCACTATTTTTGCTAACTAAACATTCCAGCTCCTCATGTATATAAGGCATCGAAGAAAACGCCGACGACTTTGACACAATAGGAAATCCTAAATACTGTATTTATTTATTGGTTTTTGCCGTGCGTTAGCGAGAGAGATAAAGAAAGAAATCGCTGGCGTGCGAAACAGGCGTTTACAATACAATCTATTTTTTGTTTCGTTCGCAGGTGTTGCCATGTAAGATCAGAAAGGATAAACTAGTGACTTTTTCGTTTATCTATGAGCTGGCAACTCCATTAGCCTCGCTACCTCCGCACTTGTGACCTCCGTGACAACAGTGACAAAGAACTGCATTATCGCGAACAACTTGACCTGCGAACAGCTGCTTGGAGGATGTGGTGCTTCGCCTATGATGCGATTGCTTAAATGTTGTGGCATTTAATAGTAAGCATGTCAGTTTTGATCGCAGTTGCCGGCTCTGGCTCACTGTGCAAGCAAAGAGCCTCGGATATCGTACATGCAAACATTGCCAATTGCGACGTTTTGCACTACTGCTCACAAAAGCAACCGAACGTTCGTTCTGTCTCGGTGTTCATGAGTGTCTTAAACACAAGAGTTTTACTTTCTCTCTTTGTCTTTTTTTCGCTTCATGCTTGAGTAGGTCCTAGTTGCTGCACACGCACCTCAGGAAATGGGCCACTTTCACTATCGCTGAAGGTTCCATCGTTCTGGTCACGGCTGGCGATGTGTGCCCGGCATCGCACCCGCTCCTCGAACTCCCCGCTGGTCTCGGCCGAAAGCAAGGAGTGCACGATGCTTCCGTTCACGTCCACCTTGATGCCGCTCGCATCCACCGCCTTGACCAGCTGGCGGGTGAACTGATATCCGAGGCCGCCGTAGAACATAGCCTTGGTACCCTTTGGAAGCACAGACACTTCTATATCATGTGTTCCAGCTAACGTGAACCAAACTGTCATAAGCGAAACAATTAACAAAAAGACACGGGGCAAGATACAGCTACAAAATCTACGGTGTTCGCCCGTCACAAGTCTGCTGACTGAACACCGTAGATATTAAAACCGGACGTTGCACGGTGTCTTTCTTTTCCTTCCTTCTTTACAGTGAAGCTGTATATGGCTAGGGTTCCGTGTAGCTTTCGTGAGCGTCAACAAGAACTATCATCATCAATGGCTTATACCTCCGTAAGCAAGCAAAAATGAAATGTCGCATAGCCTCGTAAGGCAGCGGCTACAAGCACTCAGCCAAGTGAAGAGAACAGTGCTGATATTCTTTGTAATCACGCATACAAAATAGAGAACAGGATGTCGAAAACTGTCATCAATGGCTCATACCCCTGGAAGCAATGACTCATACCTCCGAAAGCAATGGTTCATGCCCCCCTTAGGCAAGCAAAAAATGCAATGGCTCATAGTCCCGAAGATTCATGGCTACAGAATGTATGTACACTTGTCCTCTTGACTAGCAAGAGGACGATGCCAGACTCCGTGGGGATGGATGTCTGTGCCGTACAAAGGAAAGACAGAATTGTGATATCCACTGTACATATATTTCCAGGCGCATCCAAGTGTGATATCGAGAAGCTCATGACCACGCATATTGCATGGGTTATTCATGACGTGGACAATTCAAAACCACAGTTTCAATACCACAATGGTTAGACTTGAATGTGCACATTTCAAAACCAGAAAAGAAATGTTGCACTCAGTTTGAGCTAGAAAAGTTTGGATTGAAGTGCCGCACCAATCCAAGCCACTCAATTACTTAACAACGGTCGTTTCTAGATTTAACTTTGACCAAGATTCTGTCTAATGTTGTAGCCGAGCCAATTAGTGTATATCACAGTAATTACAAAGCTATCCTCACTGCCATTACCAAACGACGAATAAATACATTTACCCTTGGCTAATCATGTGTGATGTGCTACAGCTTCGCTGGTCATCCACCTTCACAGAGTGGAATGGCTCCTCAATTTTTTTCGTATAACAGCTTGGCTAACGTTAGCAGGGACACACTATATAGTGACAACAAAGAACTTGTGGGACGTGGAACATTTGGGAAGTGCAAGACGGCTCTTGTATCATGACAGTTAAGTCCACTGGTCACTTCATTGCGGTCACATTTGTGAAGTAAGTGCTCTGTATAGAAGTTCGTCAGTTCTACCTGGAGCTTCTGCTACCGCCACATCTTAGATGCAAAGAGATACAAAGGTCTTGCATACAGAAAGAAATTATTGCTTATGTTTTTTTTAGAAAGACATAACGAGGCAAAGCTACTAATCGTACATTGCACATAAGCAGCTCTTCTTATGATTGAATATCGTACAACGAGTTTTTCCTTTCCGCCCTTGAAGGGAACTCGACGCTAAACAGAATGTATTAGCAAGAGTCAAACACCGAGTGTCCGTTCAATGCATTAATTTGTAACACGGAACTAGAATATTTCGTATCCTACGACCTTGCAAATGCGAACGTATGACTGCGAAACTGAATGCATGAAAAATTATGGGCACTGCAAACGTCACCACAAAAATTGGCAGCAGCGCGCTCGTAAATTCCACCCCATTTGATTTTATCTGGGAGCACACATCTATACCGCAGCCATTTCTTTATGCTGACACACGTGTCAACGATCGGCTTGTCGTTCAGTGTCACGGGAGTTCGCACCTTGGAGTAATAGAGGGGCTTCGCAAGCGCCGCCACAGAGACGAAGAGGCTGTTGAGCACGTGCTCGTAGCGCACGTGCGGAAGCACGTAGCCAACGGGCGTGGCGAAGTGGTCGTCGCCCTCGGCCGTGCCCAGCAAGCGCCACGCCGCGCGGCGCGTCTGCACCCACAAGTCGACGAAGGAGTCCGCCCAGTCCGGGAAGCGGGCGTACGCACCGGCCAGGCCTTCGTCGGTGAGCAGCTCGGCGCGAGGCCACAGCACCGTCTCGACGCTGTCCAGCTTGAGGGCCGCTGCGCGCCGGCTCTCCTCGTCGAACCAAGCGGTGGAGGAGGCCTTGTCGACGGCGACTCGCACGAGGCCACGCAGCCGCTCCGCGACGCTGTCGCGTTCGGCAGCCGAGAAACGCGACACGGCAAACATGGCGCTCACGAGGAGCCCGTAGACGGTCTCCACCTGGGAAGGTCGTCGACGGCGAGACACCTGACACAGTAACCTTTTTAAAAAAAATTTAAAGAATAAAGTAAAGTGCGGGTTTTTCAGCACTTGTCCTCATTCCTTCTTGTGTCCACGCTGGTACTCGTCATCGATAGTGCAGTGCCAACATGCCCAAGTCGCCATTTTGTAGATTTAAGCTGCAGTTGGCAACCCGCGCTAAAGAATTAACGGCGCGAGCGAAAGACAATGGTGAGATAAAGCGCCGCTGCTGTCGCCTTTCACTGGCGCCGTTGTTGATTTGTTGAAGGGATAACCAAGGTAGCCCCGGTGACCAAAAAAAAAAAAAAATACACTTTGAAAAATACGCCATTGTGTTTAGTGGACGTTTCTTGGCAGCATCCGCTGCCAACTATTTCTCGTAACGTGTACAGACGTCCGCAATTTCATCTCGCAATTCTACACTAACGTGCCGTCATATTTACAGTAATTTCCCGTAAAAAATACATACGTCTGTAATTCCATTCCACAGCACCGCAAAAAGACGCCATCACGTTTACAGGAATCTACCGCAAAGAATACAGAAGTCTTATTTCATTCCATGGTACCGCAATAACGGGCTGTCATTTTTTACAGCAAGTCTAGCAGGTTTTTCTGTAAATTACCGCAATTTTCAATAAAAAACAAACCTACCAAATTTATTATTCATCATTGCTAGAGTATCCTGCTTACTCGGAAAGTGTCCTTTATTAGCCTTGCGGCAGAGTCTGCCTGTTTTACCAGGTACTAGTAAACTTACAGTTTACTACTTACACATTTCACCTGAAGCAAAACAAACTGAAAATACCCTGAAAAAGGTGGCTGTCAATGAAACTAAAGCAACAGCTGTCCCTGCAGCTTGAGAAAGACGGGAAGCAGTGTAAACGAATAAACGAAGCAAATCGATCGAAAAAGAATCCAAAGAGACCCAAGCACTAATTATGAATTGCGAATACGAAAACATTAATGTCCAATTGAACGCCGCTGAGCGGTCCTTCGAGGTATGAACTTCTCGCGGGCAAGTGAGTGCGCTGAGATGCTTGGCTAACACCTCCTAGATAGCACAAGGCCGGTACACAAGGCCCGCGACGTCACGCTACCTGGCCCGACTGACATAAAATCTAATGGGGACGCACCCGAGCAAGCCGCGGTTATTTTAACCCCACCGCTTTTGTCCCGCCAGGCTTGGCAATGTAAATTTCGGTCCAAGTAGCATGATCTCATAAAGCAGAGTGCAAAGACCTAGAAGGCGCCGATTTAGCCGAGTGGTTACGACACTCGGCTTCTGAGCATGGGTCGTAGTTTCGAAGCTCACCACCGTCAACGTTTTACAGCGAAGCTATCTATGGCTGGGATCCCGGCATTCCTTCGTGGCGTAACGTCGACAGAAAACTATCATACCCCCATGTGTCATACCCCCAAATACAATGGCTCGTAGCCCCGCTAGGCAGAGGCTACAGAGAGAGAGAGAGAGAACTTATTAGAAAGGCAGGGAGGTCGGCCTGAGCTACCATGCTCTGGCCTGTTATTCTGCACAGGGGAAAAAGGAAAGGGGACAAATAAGAGTGATGAAAGATTATGATGAGGACAGGAAGAAAGGATGTATATACACACTAACACAGTAGTTTCGTTAAAGCTTTGCGTCTAGTCCGGTTGTCTTCAAGTAGCTCAGAGTATACCCCTTGTAGCTATGGTGGCAACTGCACGGTCACACATTGCGAACAGAATAGTACTTTCAGACAATATTTGCCTTCCAATGTCTGCTAGCACTCGGCAAATTGAAGCGAACAGTGCGTGCACTCTTTGTAATCACGCATACAACACATATGTTTCGATAAAGATCAAGCTCAGAACAAGCACCCGAACCACATAATTGATGATAAGGCGCTCCTACGCCTACATGCAATGCGAAGCGTGTAGTGTTCCCCGCATACGTTTCCCCGTAAAGATTGCTGTTGCGCAAACCTTTACTGTAGGATACGAAGTAAGGAGTGGCGTAACTACACTTTCGTACGTAGAAGGAGAACCCACCTAGCAAATGATCTCTGTAGTGACAGTGCTATGGGAAGGCCGCGTATAGTATGGACTCCTGAAGACCAGTATGCATACGAGGCGCGTCGAATTTCTCTTCCATCTGGTCCACTCTTTGGAGGTGCACTAAGTAGCGGCGGAAGCGAAGTCGCAGACCGTCGAAACGTCTTAGGCTAATAATTAGGTAAAGTACATGTGAATGTCGTCATGTGAATAATTTTAGCCTACGCTCCATCGGGCCCGGTACTTGTTCTAGTTGTCGTTTACAGCTTCGCTGTGTAACCACCATCACAGCGTGGATTGGAGACCATTTTAAAGGGAAAGCTGCACTAACCGCCGGGAGCCGAGTTTCACCGTCGCCAGCACTTTGACCGCAGCTGAGCCGTAGCCTTGGCAATGACCGCGTGACTGACTGCGCCGAGCTCCGCCGCCGCCGCCAGTTTGGCGCATGCGCTCTCTGCAGCAGGGTCGCCGCTTGACCACGTGACTCGCCGAGCGCTTGGCTAAGAGGAGCGCCGCGCTAGCCTAGTCAGTGCGAACTTGGCCATGAATGAGAGCGAGGCCGGGCCGCCTTCTCTGAGCGTTCCGCGGGAGCGTGATACTTTGACCCGTCGTTGCCAAGCGGTGTCTGTCCACCCCGCGGATATCGCTCGGCGAGCTGCTTCACTGGAAAGGGTCCGGAATGCAACACGCGTCGCACCGTCGCGATCAATGTAGGAACCACATTCGCGCCCTGTCTCTTTGTGCTTGGACGCTGCGCATGTTCGCGGCGTCTATTTGCATATCTAGCACTTGCGCTTTCCCTGTGGAACAACAGGCGTCGCACCGTCGAACGATGCGTGTCTACGCAAGTCTAACCACAGTCATGTCTAGCCACCGACCTAGGCACAGTCGTCATACCTTGTCTAACGATGATTGTATACCTGAGTATAATAATTACAGCTAAATCAAAGGCTAACCAAGTGAGACCAAAACTTGACCAGGTTAAACCAAGCTTTCACTTTGCATATCCAGTGTTAGCTGAGCTAAGCCGCAGCCATTTCTTTTCCTTTCGAATTTGTTGTTTTTATACATTAATTTCTGTGTAACGATTACCGGGGAGAAGTTAGCGCGCTGGCAAGAGCTTGCGCAGACAAGGGAGGGGCGGAGAACACAGGCTTGCGAGAGTGAGGGTTACTTGGCGTGGCGGCGATGATCTCTCCCCTCACGCAACACCTGACGCGCCATCGCAGCCGCAGGTGTGCCATTTCACCCGCTCTGCTCCGTCGAGGCGTGCACGTGACATGGCGCGGTAGCCAATGATAAGTTAGGCGCCGTCTCGCTGCTACAGACGCCGACGTTTTCGCTCAATGGGCAATTTGGTGCTTTCGCATGAATATGTTCAACTGTGCTACAGTGCACCAATAGATACCACTACCGCGGACTGGGAAACTATGTTCGAGCGTGCATTTAGAACTCTTTGTAATGGGCCTAGCAATACAGCGGAACCGCGTAGTAAAATTTGTTTTCGCTTATCGCTCTTCCTTGGCAATAATTTTACATTTCTTTTCTTTTTCCTGTCTTGCATTTTCTTTTTTTGGCTGTGGTAATGCAGTTCGTGAAGTGCTACAGGATGAAAAAAAAATTAAATATAAACGTTAGCGACCGGAACTTCAATGCTGCGGCACTTGTTCAGCGAAAGAACGTCGATTTTAGAAAGCACCTCGGTAGCGCAGAAGCGCCCTCGTTCCGCGCTGCTGTCCCACTGGAGCGAGTCGAGACGGCTACCGTTCGCGGCGACCAGGAGGAGCTGCGGGTCAGCGACGGCAGCGTGCTGCAGCACGAACAGCCAGGCCAGGTGCGATAGCACGTCGAGCTCGCCGTGGCGCTGCAGCACCGATCGCATGTCCTCCACGAAGGCAGAGTCGGTGAGCATGACGACGTCGTCGTCGGAAATGCCGGGGAACACGCCGACGTACCTCTTGAGCTGCTCGGACAAAGGCTCGCCGCCGATGACCGCTGAGCTTGCCTGCCCGGAAGTGATGGAAAGACAGAGTCGCGTAGAACTGTGACAAAGGCTGCAGCCATCAAGACTGTGATCTTGCTCTAATGCTACGGGAAAAAAATGAGGCTCTTTGAATGCGCGTAGCTCCGTCATTATAGAGTCCTGATGAAAAGCTTGTCTCGGGTGGGAGAGCGAACACGCTCATTTTCTCCATATTGCGAAACTATGGCTGCCCAATATGCAGCAACAGTTGCAATAGATGGCTTGCATTGGTCGTCATCCAGGCGCCTTATTGGAGAATCATGGTGAGAAGCTGTGTCCATGACGTCACGTGCAAGCTATCTGTGCACACAATAGTTACAATATCCACAATACAGTTACAGTGCTCATAACGTACAGTACATATTGTACACGTTGTGGATTATGCACGAGCGTAGCTGTACAGGTATTGTACCACCTTTGTTAGCAGAGGTGAAAAAAAAAAAAAAAACTAAGGCAGTGCATGTAGATAAAATGGAGATGTTTTTGTTTTCGTCTAATCACTCTTCATAACGTGGGTGATGTCAGGGAATGTATAATACGGAAGAAATTGCGACACAAATTTTGTATATGTTTATTTTATACGCAAAGGTAAGTTCGAAAAGTGCACCTGTGTTCCCCTGAAAATTTGCAGGAGATGTAAATGACAGCGCTGATTGATTGAAAACATCCTTATTTGCTGAATATTCGTAGAACTCGTGGGTGGGGCTGCCTAGTCCGGTAGTCCAGTGGTTATTGCTGCTGCGCTGGCCCTCCCCACCAGCCACTGCTGACGGTCAGGACCATCGCTGAGCAGAATAGCCTCCCACTGCTCTTCTGAGGGATTTGAAATGTGGCCAACTATAGGATTAAATTGGCATGCCCACACCATGTGGTAAAGGTCAGCTACCTCTCCACAGCGTGGGCATTGCGGAGAGTATAGTGTCAGATACCACTGGTGTAACTTAACTGGCATTGGGTATGTATTGGTTTATAGTCTCCTAAGGGTGGTCTCTTCTAACTTATTGAGGGATTTATGTGGTGTTGGGTACTCCTTCCTGGCTGTTCTGTATGGTGCGAGATTGTCAGCATACACTGCTATAGCAAGTTAGGTCGCAGCACCCTTCAAGGTCATCAGGGGGAGACGCCCGGTATAGAAGAGCTCGGGCATGCCTGCGAGCGGCTTCGTTTCCTCCTGGTAGTTCCAGGTGACCGGGAAACCAGATGACTGAGGCTTGGGTGGGTGGATGCCTAATCAGCAATGACAATCCTGACCTGTGAATTAATCCAGTATTGAAGTTGCGACAGGCGTTCTGCGAATCAGTGAGCACATCGGCGTTGGGGTTAGATGCTATAGCTAATGCAACAGCTGCTTCCTCTGCGTGAGTGAAGAACTACGGCCGATTTCGCTGTCTTCTGTTCCCTGTGAGCATTGCTTAACGAACCAGGGCAGAGCAGCATTGAGGCAAAACTAAAACCATAATACGCCAATGAACATCCGCAGAAAGGAAGCGTGAGCTGAATTGGAAATGCCAGCTTAGATAGCTAGCCGCTTATGTCACTTGGCTGAATGCTCAAAAATAAACTTCAAGGCTCCTTGAAGGGTGCTATTTATTCTTCAGCGCGTGGTTAGATCAGAAAAAAAAAAGAGGATGAATAATACTTTGCGTTCACAAGCGTTGCAGCACAGGATCGTACGAGTGCGGGCGATGAAAATAATTCAACGGTAGAGTTTTGACCAGAATCGATATATAATATGTTAGTATAAATCTCTACATGTCGAGAAAAGATTGTTCTAAACAGCTGAGCCCTCTTTCTTTTGTTCTATTATATAAAACTTCAGGCACCGAGCAGGTTTTATGCCACAGCTCTTTGTGCTTAGATATCACCAGCGAAGGTGCCAGGAAATATATAGAACATGGAAATGACAAAAAAAAAGGGGGGGGAGGGGGGGTCAAGCGCCGCCTTTTTCCGTGGTCGCATTTCTATTGCGACGCGTCGCAGCTGGTGCGCGCTGCTAATAGGCACAGCGCCGATGAAATCTAAACGACCATTTTATCACTAATACCGCGTGTCCAAGGCTATATGAAATCCCCCCCCCCCCCCCCCCCCCAATGAAGGCCACCTACAATACTCAGTTTTTGAGGCCATAACGAAAATTCTGAAAGTTGTAGCGAATCCGTATTGAGACGAGCGGCTACCCCTTCTAAGGGCACAGAAGTGCTCGCGACCAGGAGTAAAATGAATAGTGTAGCCGGAATGCCACGTTGGAAAGCTTTAGGTCGCCGGACGCTTGAGTATCACTGCGATTTTACAAGGTGCTTGAGCAGGCTTTGGGTCGTTGCGCTCGAAAGGTAAGTGAATTGAACAAGTCTTATTTTACTTTAATATTTCAAGCGAAACAAGATGCAAGCAAACTTTGGTCAGAAGTGGCTGGCGTTACTGGAGCAGACACTTCCACGTGTGCCGAATGGGCATAGACATTCTGCTGCCGCCACGAGTCGCATTCTCGGAGCGCGGCGTGAGAAGGACGCAATATGTGAGGGAAGTTTGAGCGAATGATAAGGAGCGGGAGACTCTATCCGCGGAGCAGAGAGGAACGTGTGAAGTGTCCGGGTCTTTCATCTAGCGCTTTGCATCGGGCGCTTCCAACGCGCACACAGATCCCCCAAACAGGAGCGGACGAAAACTGAGAGAACGACGCATCGAATGGAAATAACAACAGCTGACGGGCTCACTGCCGACGGTCGCTACGCGCACCGACGTCTTGTCACAAGTGGCAACACAGCAGACGGTCGCCAAACGTGCGACTGCTGAAATCCACCGGCCTCGACACCGATGCCGGAGAGAAAGCCAATCCAGCTCCTGCGTCGCGACGTGTAGCATGTCTCCGGAAGCCATGATGAGCGCGGCAACGATAAAGGATGACGCCACTGTACTGGCACCACCACGCGTGTCACGTCCAAGGTGGAGCTGGCGGAAGAGAATCCTGGTGATACGGCGGAATGAGAGACGGAGGTTTGCGTAGAAGTGCAGAGCGAGCTGCAACTCTTGCTCAACGGCTCCCCGCGGATTGCGAGCGCATTCCCGGCAAGCCATCGCCAGCGGCACGCCACAAGTACAAGCTTCCGCTGGACCTGCCGACTCGCATTCTCCGCGACATAGACGTGCCATGTTTGGTATCAGTCGCCGTGGGCAACATCTCATGCGTGGAAGTGCTGAGTGTTGGGGCCTCGGTGCTGACGCCCGATATTGCCAATGGGTCGCAAGCCCCAAGGGTAGCGTTGGCCTGGCGGCCTGGGGCACTGGAAGCATCCGAAGGTCCCGGCAAAGCAAGAGAAGACTGGTAACAGAACAACTTGTTTATTCTAACATAGCAAAAGAGCGGCCGGTCAGGTCGACCGAAGTGGAGAGACGGGAGAGCACGTAACTCAACAGTACAAATCGGAGCCTCTCTCCTGGCGTCCGGGGGCAGCTGCTCTTATACTCTCGGCGTCGCGGGCCAGAAGGAAGGTCACGGGATGAGCCCACGCGACGGCGGAGCATGAGCCCACGACGGCGCGCACGGTCGAGCCGAGAGACATGGTGAGCCGAGTGTAGTGACGCATCGCCAACCCGCCGACGGACAGACCTGCTGGCTCCTCACTTGGGGAGCTCCGCTCCCCGGCTGCCGCGCTTTGACAAGCGTGGGCACACACACACACACGCACATACGAAGACACGTGGCACTGAAACACGCCTGGACACGCTTGGCGGGTAGGCGTTGCGGCGGCGTCGAACGGGCCAAAATGTCCGCCGCTTTGAACAAAGCCCCGGCGTCCGTTGCATCCGCGCCGGCATTACCGCGCGTTGTAGGCGAAACGTAACAGACCGCCCCGCCGGGGGAAGGAGATCCCGATGGTCAGGGGACTGCATCCGCTGTCCGGAGGGATGTCGCTCGATGATGCTCATAACCGAAGTCGGGCGTCCTTTGGCGTTTCTTGAGCGCAGCGCACAGAGAAGCCCTCGTTCTCACGTTCAGGTGCACACAGGACACTGCAAAGTGACTTCGGGAGAGTTCACATTTTTGTTCTCGTTTCCGGCAAGCGTTAGAACTACGCCGAAAGTCAACCGCTCAGTCAGCAAGCACGGCACAACCCTCACTAAGCCCTGCCAGGCTCTTTCCCCTTTTTTTACTGCTGCCTAGTTCCTTACAGTAGTTTAGCAGCACTCAGAACGCGTCCACAAATCGGAAAATTGCACTAGAAAGCACATCATCACTTTGAAACACTACACAAAAGCAATAGGTTAAAAATCCTGCCTCAGGAAGAAAAACATCAGTAACAAGCAATTTTGAGGCTGATTCCCACGTTAGGGGCTTCGACTTCAGCCATCGGCGTTACCGTTGAGACTCCCCTTTTTGTAACGCACCTCAAAGGAATATTGTTGCAAAGCGAGGCTCCAGCGCAGGAGGCGGCCATTTTTGGGAGAGATGGTCTGCAGCCATTGGAGAGGGCAGTGATCCGTCTCAATGATAAACCTCGAGCCGGCTAGGTAACATGACAATTTCTGAACGGCCCACACGATACACGCACACTCTTTCTCGGTGGCGCTATACGCCTGCTCACGACTCGTCAGCTTACGACTAGCATACAGGACGGGGTGTTCTACTTCTCCATTTTCCCGTTGGCACAGTACAACGCCCATGCCTCGCTCACTAGCATCACACTGAACAACGAACCCTTTTGTGTAGTCGGGCGATCGTAGCACAGGCTGGCTTGTTAGGGCGCTCTTTAGGGCGCTAAAAGCTCTTTCCTTTGTCTCGTCCCAGACGACTGTTTGCGGCTCTGTCTTTCTTAGAGCATCCGTTAGGGAAGCCGCGATATCAGAGTACCTGGGGATGTACCTCTGATAGTAGCCGGCGACACCTAAGAACGACCGAATATCGGTCTTCGTGCGCGGTTGCGGGAAGTCTCGCACAGCGGCCACCTTTATTTCAGAGGGGCGGCGACGACCCCGACCAATCACGTGTCCGAGGTAGACAACCTCGGCCTGTGCTAACTGGCACTTGGGAGCCTTGACTGTCAAGCCCGCATCGCGCAGGCGGGTTAGCACTGCCCGCAAGTGCGCCATATGCTCAGGCCAGGATGCGGAGAATATCGCTACGTCGTCTAGATACGGTAAAGCGAATTCTTGCTGTCCCCGCAACACTTTATCCATGAGGCTTGAAAAGCAGTATGGCGCGTTCTTCAAACCAAAACTCAAAACTTTAGGACGGAATGTCCCCATTGGTGAAATGAACGCCGCATACCTACTAGCCTCGTCTGTAAGTGGAACCTGCCAATAACCCCTGACAAGATCTAGGGTGGAAATAAACTGAGCGCTACTCACTCTCTCAAGGCGCTCCTCGATGTTAGGGATCGGATAAATTTGATCCTTAGTGATGGAATTAAGCCTGCGGTAGTCGACGCAAGGACGAGGTTCCTTGCCCGGTACCTCAACTAAAATCAAAGGGGAGGTATAATCACTCTCACCCGCTTCAATAACACCGAGCTGCAGCATTTTCGTTACCTCAGCCTCCATAATACCGCTCTGGCGGGGTGACACCCGGTACGCCTTGGATCGTACTGGCTCTGGGGAGGTAAGTTCTATGTCATGAGTAAGGACAGAAGTCCTACCAGGCCTCTCAGAGAACAGACCTTGAAACTCTTGTAAGAGCTGGTGTAGTTCGGTTTTCTGCTCAGGCGACAGCGATGCTTTACTTATTAAGTCACTAATGACTTGATCGGTGTCTTTCCTGTTCGTCACTGAGCCTAGTCCCGGAAGCTCGACCGGAAGCTCTTCGGGCACGTTTACCATCATGCACACCACTGCTTCCCGTTGCTTATAGGGTTTGAGCAGATTACAGTGGTAAACTTGCTGTGCTTTCCGCTTTCCTGGCAGACTCACCACGTAGTTAACGTCCGACAGTTTTTGAACAATCCGTGCTGGGCCCTCCCACTGCACGTCGAGTTTGTTCTTTAGCGATGTGCGCAATATCATGACCTCATCGCCCACCTCAAAACGACGGGCCCTGGCTGTCCGATCATAATAAACCTTGGCCCTCTGCTGGGCCTCTGCCATTGCTTCACCTGACAACTCCTGTGCCCTTCTTAAGCGTTCGAGGAGCTTAAGCACGTACTCTACCACGACTGGGTCGTCGCCCCTGCCTTCCCATGATTCTCGAAGCATGCGAAGCGGAGATCGCAGCGAGCGACCGTACACCAGCTCAGCTGGCGAAAACCCCGTAGCCGCATGCGGCGCGGTCCTTAATGCAAACATCACTCCAGGCAGACACAGCTCCCAGTCAGTTTGATGTTCAAAACACAATGCTCTCAACACGCGCTTCATGACGGAGTGGAGCTTCTCAACGGAATTCGACTGGGGTTGGTGCACTGAGCTGTGTAACAGCCTTACCCCGCACCTTTCGAGAAAGGCTGTCGTCAAAGCGCTAGTAAACACTGTACCCTGATCTGACTGGATTTCTGCAGGAAAACCAACTCGCGCAAATATGGACAGTAGTGCATTGACTATCTCAACTGAGCTGAGTTCTTTAAGCGGCACTGCTTCAGGGAACTTTGTCGCTGGGCAGATCACAGTCAAAATGTGTCGGTACCCCGTGGCTGTTACCGGCAGAGGTCCCACTGTATCAATAACGAGCCGTCTAAAAGGCTCCGTAATGATAGGTACCAACTTCAACGGCGCCCTCGATTTGTCCCCTGGCTTGCCCACCCGCTGATAGGTGTCGCATGTCTTCACAAAGTGGTCTGCGTCCCGAAAACACCCTGGCCAATAGTACTCTTGCAAGAGACGGTCCTTAGTTTTCTTAACTCCTAGGTGTCCGGACCACGAACCCCCATGCGACAAGCGCAACAGATCCTGACGATAGCATTGAGGCACGATCAGCTGATCGAACTCCACTCCCCTGAGGTCTAGATACTTCCGGTACAGGACCCCACCTCTTTCCACAAAGCGAGCATTTTTCTTGGCGATACCTTCCTTGATAACGCAGCGTATGTTTTCTAGGCTGCCATCCTTCTTTTGCTCGGCTATCAAAGCCGACCGGCTGACTTTTAGCAACCTGTTAAGTCCGTCTGACGTAGGCGCGATGAGCAAATCTGGAGACAGCTCTTCTAACTTTCCCGTGTCGGGATTTTCCTCTCCAGTATCTGGTGCCTTTAACGCTACAGGCTCAATTTTATTCAGCTCGGGCGTGCTCTGAATACCAGCTTGCTGCGCCTCTGACCCTTTCTCATCGTTCAACAACGTCGGCCCCGCAACTACCGCCTTTGCAGCGAGCTCCCGAACCTTCGATCTGGTTAAGGCCTGAACGCTAGCCTCACCAAACAAAAGCCCCTTCTCGCGCAGGAGATGATCGGACCTGTTCGAAAATAAGTACGGGTACTGGGGGGGGGCAACATAGATGACACTGCGGCCTCCGTCTCAAGTGCTCCGAAAGGTCCTTCAATAAGCACTTTTGCTACCGGCAGACACACGCTATGAGCTTCCACTGCTTGCTTGATCCATGCGCACTCGCCCGTGAACATTTCGGGTTCTACGTAAGAGGGGTGAACTACATCCATTGTAGCTGCGGAATCGCGAAGCACTCGGCACTCTTTCCCGTTCACGAGGAGGTCTCGCATGTAAGGCTCGAGAAGCTTCATGTTCTCGTCAGTGCTGCATAAAGACAAAAACACGACCTTTGTTTTTGTTTCTGGACACTGCGCCGAAAAGTGACCCGGCTTCTGGCACGTATAACAAAAGCGCGCTCGCCTCGTCTCGAACCGCTTTCTCATGGGCGTGAACTTCGGCCTCTCAAACTTGGAGCCAAATTCACCCTTTTGACCGTCCTTAGCTCCACGAGCCCGACGCGTCACAAACTCCTCGGCTAGCTCAGCGGCTCTAGCCACCGTACTAACGTCTGGCCTATCCAAGACCCAGTACCGCACGTTCTCAGGTAACCGACTATAAAACTGTTCTAGCCCGAAACACTGCAGAACTTTCTCGTGGTCACCAAACGCTTTCTCTTCTTTGAGCCACTCCTGCATGTTTGACATAAGCCTGTAGGCAAACTCTGTATATGACTCACTTTTGCCTTTCTCATTTTCCCGAAACTTCCGACGGAACGCCTCCGCTGACAGCCGGTACTTTTTTAGCAGACTCGATTTCACTTTGTCGAAATCCTCTGCCTCCTCTCTCTCCAAGCGAGCGACTACGTCGGCCGCCTCGCCGGGTAGCAAAGTGAGCAAGCGCTGTGGCCACGTTTCCCGAGAGAACCCCTGCTTTTCGCACGTTCGCTCAAAGTTAACCAGGAACAAACCAATGTCCTCTCCAAGCTTAAACGGCCGCATCAGGTCAGTCATTTTGAACAATACTCGTTCTCCTGCACCGTGTGCCTGACTTCCATTACGAGCGCGTTCCATCTCTAACTCGAGACGCTTCATTTCCAAAGCGTGTTGACGGTCGCGCTCTCTTTCTTTCTCTTGTTGCTCTCGTTCTATCTGTTCTTTTCGTTCACGCTCATCTTTCTCTTTTTGCTCTTTAAGTTCGCGCTCCTGTTTCTCTTTTTGCTCTTTAAGTTCGCGCTCCTGTCTTTTTGCCGTCTCCCTCTCCTCAATGGTCTCAAGGCATTCCGACAGCTCGTCATCCTCAGCTTCTAACTCAAGAATAGCCCTTAGCAGTTCTGGTTTTCTGAGTTTGTCTGAGACATCCAGACCCAACTCTCTTGCAAGCTCCAGCAATTTCGGTTTGCGCAACGACTTCAAATCCATGGCTGCTCTGAATGCTGCTTTCTCTACTGCCTACTATTGTCTTGCCGCAAACTAACCCGGCAGCAACGACAACCACAATTACCAGCTCTGTTTCTGACACTAACAAAAGCCTGGCAAAACTCAGAAAAAGAAAGTCCCGCACTCACCAAACCTCGCAGCCAAGAATTCCGCGCAGTCGTTCCGCTGCAGGCAACCAGTCATCACACAGGGCTCGTTGCACTGCTCCCGGATGGTCGTTGTGCTGCTCAGCATACAGTCAACCGCATCTCTTCGCTGCTGGCCTCCGTTGTCGCGATCTCACCGCTGGCAACCAGTTGTTGGGGCCTCGGTGCTGACGCCCGATATTGCCAATGGGTCGCAAGCCCCAAGGGTAGCGTTGGCCTGGCGGCCTGGGGCACTGGAAGCATCCGAAGGTCCCGGCAAAGCAAGAGAAGACTGGTAACAGAACAACTTGTTTATTCTAACATAGCAAAAGAGCGGCCGGTCAGGTCGACCGAAGTGGAGAGACGGGAGAGCACGTAACTCAACAGTACAAATCGGAGCCTCTCTCCTGGCGTCCGGGGGCAGCTGCTCTTATACTCTCGGCGTCGCGGGCCAGAAGGAAGGTCACGGGATGAGCCCACGCGACGGCGGAGCATGAGCCCACGACGGCGCGCACGGTCGAGCCGAGAGACATGGTGAGCCGAGTGTAGTGACGCATCGCCAACCCGCCGACGGACAGACCTGCTGGCTCCTCACTTGGGGAGCTCCGCTCCCCGGCTGCCGCGCTTTGACAAGCGTGGGCACACACACACACACGCACATACGAAGACACGTGGCACTGAAACACGCCTGGACACGCTTGGCGGGTAGGCGTTGCGGCGGCGTCGAACGGGCCAAAATGTCCGCCGCTTTGAACAAAGCCCCGGCGTCCGTTGCATCCGCGCCGGCATTACCGCGCGTTGTAGGCGAAACGTAACATGAGCAATGGTGTCTTCCGGGAAAACATCGAGGGCGGTATCTGACATTGTATTTTTTTTTTTTCAAATCTTCCTATTGGTGACGTAGTGGATGCATAATTTTCATTAAATAGTGCCTTGCCCTGGACATTTAGTAGAGGTTCAACCGCGCGACCATTATTGATGTCGCTGCTGGTTGGTTTGGAACCGCATTTCATCCTTGCCTTCGCGACCATGTGAATTGGCTTTGGTGGGCCTGTGAGATTAATGTGTTATCTCGATGTAGGGAACAATAAAGGTTGTGAAAACGCAGAAGCCGGCGAACTTACCGCTAGAGGCACATGCTTCCTGTTTGGAAATTTGTGTCGACATGCTGCTGGCGTATGAGTAAGCGGAAGCGATGAACTGAGCAACTTTGTCTCGGTTGATTCGACGGTGTGAGGTAAACAAACTGAATCAAGTTATATAGAGGACAAGCACTTTCAAGATGTACCGGCGCAACAAACAGACAAAATCGAAAAAAAAAAGGAATAAACTCGGTTTTTTTCCATCTGTGTCTGTTTGTAGCACTGATATATTATGAACATAATCCAAATCGCCGGGTTTTCTTCTCTTGTGAAGAGCTTTCAAGTTTAGATTTGACTGTGGTTTTGTGGGAATGCAGTTTTAAGTTGGACGGAGTTATCGTCACATTACGTGGCGCAAGAAACTACGAGTGGGAGAATTTGTAAGGTTAGTGAAATCTGGAGAGATGCAAACCCAAGTATTTGGACTGCATCAGCAATAGCAGGTTCAGAGTTCTTATGATTGTAAATAGCTCTCCCATATTTAAGTTGATAGTGAAATGAAATAAGTGCTGTTTTGGTATACTATGCACACATATCTTTTTTTCTGCGCCACTTTTGTGTTAATTGACTGCGATGCTGAAGAATCTAAACATCACTGCAAGAATTGATAGATCAGTGAATTACACAGTCGCCTGCGAGAAGGCGGACAGTAAATGAGGGGAAGGTCATTAGCGTACATGACGAAAAGAAAGGCGTCTTGAACAATGTCTTGAGGTACTCCAGAACGAACGTAGGAGACGGCTGTCGAATGATAGCTAATTAGCATAACAATACCACTCACGACTGTCCAAGAACCTATGAATGCGTTTTAGGATAGTGCGAAAGAGGTTGAGCCAGAAAACGTTATGCAGCAGACAAGCTCGAGGTACGTTAACAAAATGGCTTTCAAAATTTGGAAACAGGGCAGCTGCGAGAGGGTTACAGTAAAGGAATACATGTTAAACTTCAAGAGAAAGAAAGCTATCTCTGTTGCGAAAAATCAGCACTGCGGAAACCGTGCAGGTCAGGAATAAGGTATCAGCTATAATATGCCTCAAAACGAATCAGCGCTCACAACTCTACAACAACTCTCAGACAATCTGATTCGGCGCAGCGCTTTGGATTCGTTCACTGCGCACCTAAACAGTCAGGAAAAGGCCATCCAATTCACAGTTGAGACAGAGGTCGATAGCAGACTCCCTTTTTTAGACGTACATGTCACCAGACGCGATGGACGGCTCTCATTCAGCGTATATACCGTAAGGACACACACACTGGCCGCTACCTGAACTTTCAATCCGTTCATCAAGACGCTCACAAAAGGTCGGTTGCTGCCTCACTGCTCAACCGTACGAACCGCATTTGCACCACAGCAGAAAGTCGTTGCACTCACTTGGACCACGTGCGAGGTGATCTCTCGGCAAGCGGCTATCCCACATCCTTTTTGAGTGCTGTGGAACGCCGTCTGTCCAATCCAGCTCGTCCAGCTAATTCCCGACCAAGAAAGCATGCTGCCATACCTTACGTTCCAGGGATAAGCGAAACCTTGTCTTGCATTCTACGCAGTTATGACGTTGACGTGGCGCACGTGCCCGTCTGTAAGCTGAG